>NC_050521.1:16901293-16913706 GCF_002922805.2 Oryzias melastigma
TGATTTAAAAAAAAAAAAAAAAAAGACTAACTTCCCGAGCTGTTGCAGAGTCCATATGGCGCCTGGAAGTGTTTCTCTAAAAACAAACAAATGTAGACCCTCATTTGCAACTTTTGCATGACTGTTTTTTTAGAACCTGCTGTCTGGCCTTTGTGCCACCAGCAGTTGAACCCTATCCAAGGACAAGCTAGCCGCTCAAAGTGCTTCGATGCTGAACAATGTTTGAAGAAACTGCTGATTGAACTGGACCGCCAACCTTTTGACTTACTCTTCTTTTGTGCCTTTTTATGTCTTTTACTTCAACTAAAGAAAGTAACTCTATTAAAAAAAATTACAGTTTCATGTTGAGCTGTAATTGACCATGTCTTTGTCACAGTTTTTACTTCCCCCCCGTGCTGATAATGCCTTGCTCTCTCCATTCCAGCTTACCAATGTGATGGTGCCCTTCATGTTTAAGTATGCAGTAGACGAGCTTAACCAGATGTCGGGGCACATGCTGAACCTGAATGACGCGCCAAGCACCGTGGCTACTATGGCAACGGCCGTGCTGATTGGCTGTAAGTCCCAGACTTGTATTACTCTGGCAGGTGCCGTGTTCATCAGAGAGGGGGGGTGTGAGACTGTTATCTACAGGCTAACCTTTCCCACCGCATTCATATCAATGCTGCTTGAGACCTCTTCTTCTCTCACGTATTTGCATTAGGAGTCTTTCTGCATACGAGTTCACTTCTTTTCATCTGTACCGCACTCTCGTCGGTATTGATGGCTCTTCAGAAATTCATTTTCTAACCCTTCATACTTTTAAAGTTTTTTTTTTTTTAGTTCAAATAGGCCTTTAAGTGTTTCTTATGGTCCCTGCATGTGGAGCTCACAGTGACTGCAGTAATTTGGCTGCACAGTGCTCATCCTACCTTGTCAGATGTGGACACATTGTTCATTAGATGAGCATTCCTATTTAACGCCACATTACAGCCCCGTGAAGAGCAGAGCAAGGCTGGGCTGAGTGGGGGGGGATTATCACCCTGACTTTTGTGTTTCACAACATGGGGAAATCACCGCAGGAAGACGGTGTACTATTCAAACTGAGACTCGCATCAATTTGGGATGGTCATGCTCCTATTATTGCATAAGAATTTACCAACAGTGCAAAATCAAATCAGTTTTTTTATGTGTGAAGCTGTTGAATTTATTGGCTTAAAGCACTTCAGCAATGTTTTTTGTGAGCCAAAATCAACCCATAAAACTCAATATACTAAAATATTTTAAGGTCAATAAAAAAACTACGGAAGCATATTGAATTCAATTAAAGAAAAACATATATTTTTGTGTTTAAAAGGAAGACAAACAAACAATGAAAGCAACAATGTGTCAGTTTAGTTTATGTGCTATGAACTAGGCTGTGCAGTTTTCAAATTTTAATTCCGTCAATAATCCCCCACATTTCACTGCGTTATACGATGTTACGTGATTAATTAAGAACTTCGTTAGCACTTTCCAAACACAATTGTTATCTTGGATTAACCATTTTTATTTTCAAATAATGCAACAAATATATTGGAAAAGTAAATATTAAAAACAAAGCATTGGAAGCAGTTTTCTGGCACCTTTCAAGCCATTTTTAACAATAAATCCAAACTTATAAAAAAACTACAAATTTAACTGACTAATTAAATTAAACAACGGATCATAAATATTGATGTGTACGTTTTTTTCATGATGGTATTGAAAATGATACCCTGTCTATTTTTAGACATCAATTATATACGTTATTACTGTGATACCGCACAATTTTTGTTTGTGGTGATTCAGAAAATAAGTTACAGGCAGAGTTTTTGATAAATAGGATCCGCCTTTTCTGAGCTTTGAGGTTTGCTTTGACGTTGATACTTGTGAAGCTGAAGAGAGAGGCAGGGACCTTCAATAATGTACACAGAAACTAAACAAAATATGACAGCAAATGATAAATGAGAGTAGTTTTTTTATTTTCAACTCTGGTATATGTAACAAAATGAAAAATATAAACATAGGAAGATCCCTAAAACATCCTCGAAAATTACTGAAAAATTGGGAATTTGAGAACAAAAAATTTCCAAAAAAGAAAAAGATACAGGAGACTTGGTTTTTGGTACACCTATTCCTGGGACATGTGAAACTTTACCCAGGGACCCAAAGCACTCATATTGAAAATTGTGTAAATTCTTCTGCTCGAGTAAAAATCGCCCGGTCATAGTGCCCTGGGGTTAATCTCAAAAACATCACAGGTTGTCATAGTTGTCAAGACTAACTAACAATTAGTTAGTTAGTTAATATCGTTACTATTCCTATTAGTGTGAATCATCGTGTTCAAGTGTTAAAAGTTGTAGTCGTGTCCTTATCTTCTCCTTTTGTTACTTCAACTGTTGTAGTCCTAAAAATATACAAAAACAAACAAACAAACAAACAAAATATTTCAAAAAAACAAAACATTTTCTCAAAAAATAGACCAAAAAGTAAAAAAAAAACAAAAATAAATAAAAATAAAAACATAGAAAAAATAAAGCAAAAAGTTAACAAAAAATATTGGAAAAAAACCCCCAGAAAAATTGAGAAAAAAATCTTGAAAAATAAAAATAGATTTATGTAAAAAATGATTTTAAATGAAGAACAGATTGCTTGCCACAAAGTTGACCGCACCCACAACGTGACCAACCTGCAGGTCACCTATGGACTTTGCTGTTTTGTGCCCAGTCAGGATTGACTTACAGACGAAAATAAACAGTTCATGCTGGTCAGTATTTAAATCTTCCCCAACGGTTTGCTGTGCGATGTTTGTAGATAAAGTAAGTATGAAGAACAAAACAGTCTGGAGGTATCGTGACGAGAGCATAAACAAAACGAATCTTGTATGATGCTACCGCATTTTGGCTTTTCATCTTTTAATGCATTTCGTGGCTCGTATGAGCAGAGGAGGTTGGTGTCTATCCTTCTCCAAGTTTTTTGCTTTTCTGTAGTTCTTAAAAATATTTATGTGAACATAAAACATCTGTGTTTCATGTATTCTCTTGACTGATCCTTTTGTGCTTCTCCCGTCTTATATGAGGAGTTCTGGAGATTGTATCTCTTGTCAAAAGGCCAGCTTTTTTTTCTATACTTCATGCCTCAGCTGGCAATAAGTTTAATTTTATATCAGATTCTTCCATATGTATTCATTGCTGTTTTTAGCGTATTTTGAAATAATTTGTCTGCTCCTATTTATTTACCAGCTTTTATCCTTTTGTACTGTAGTGAGACCACCCTACTCTGTAACAAGAGTACACTACTACTAAAGTATTTCAATACTTCCAGACATGAGATGATAAAAAAAAATGTTTCACCGCCCTATACAAGCTTCATTGCAGTCTTAAGCAGTAAAACCTACCCAGACTGAGCTGCCTTTGTGCGCTGTGTCACATTTAATGGCCCGGGAAAGTATAGTTCATTTCATAACTGTCGTCTATGCTTAGGATGATAGATTATCACGCAGCAGCCTCTCTGTTTAAACCTCACGGCTTTTCACACCAGGTGTCCTAAAGCTCTCTGTTTTCTTTGATATCCCAGATGGTGTCTCGCGAGCGTGCTCGGCCCTCTTCAACGAGCTGAGGAACACCGTGTTCGGCAAGGTGGCTCAGAGCTCCATCCGACGCATCGCGAAGAATGTCTTTTTGCACTTGCACAATCTGGATCTGGGTTTCCATCTCAGCCGCCAGACAGGAGCTTTGTCCAAGGCCATTGACCGCGGCACACGGGGCATCTCCTTTGTCCTCAGTGCTCTTGTCTTCAATCTCGGACCCACGGTGTTTGAGATGGGCCTCGTCAGTGCTATTTTGGTGAGTCCCAGGGAAGATTCATGGTGATCCGAAGCGTTATCTTCTCAGAAGCACAGCAGTGTGACTTGAATGTCTCGAGTAGGCTGTTGACATCCATCCTTAAGGATCAGAATGCAGGATTTCAAAGCATTTTCTTAACTATTCCAGGTTGCAGCTCTTTACATCATGAAACCCGAAGACTGGAATTTGAGGACAGGAAAAAAAAAGCTGGAAAAATTTAATTGAACCTAAATTAAACCTGTTTTGTGTTTATTTTAGGTATTCTGGAATGCAAACATATGTACCGGTAATCCACTTATATGAAAGAGTGTGACATCGAATTGAATGTTTGGAGTCATCCTTGACACCCAAACAAAAACTGAGTTCTTGTTTTGTCATCTTTTTTTCTGGAAAATGATTTGTAGTCAGTCAGACACAAAGGGCAGGCTTACAGATTGTGGTGGCCATTGCACAGGAGTAGAGCAGCAGATCGCTTATCGAGCGACTGCATTTTCCCACTCCTCCCACCCATGAGTCCAAGTGTCCTCGGGCAAGGCACTGAACCCCACATTGCTCCTGGTGGCCTGGCTAGTGCTTTGCATTACAACTCAGCCACCGGTCTAAACAAAAAAAAGAAAGAAAAAGTGGAATAGAGCTACATAAGGGCAAAGAAATAATTTAAAAACTTTGTGTGTTCATGATTTTTTTATTTCTTTTTTTAATTAAGTAGAAATAATTTGTTGAACAAAACATATTTTTGAAATAGCTTTATATGTAGTTGGATGTTTTACTGGCTGAATCTTGAAACCAACTTATTAGAAGATCTTTAGAACTCATGCTGAATCATCATATTACCAACAATTCTGGATCCCTGCAAGATCCTCGCAGATTATTTGCATCAGATTTTTTTTTCATATGTATCAAAAGGCTGTAGAAATGATTTCCTGACAATTTCTAAAAGGTTAAACACAAACATTGATTTTTAATTAAACAAGCCCCAAAACTTAGCGACTTTGTGTAACCTTCACAATCCTTTCTGCAGATTCCCTGCAAATTAATTTCTGGTTTATTGTCTAATTCACATTCTGACAGTAACATGAATGTTTAATAAGGTTTCGTGGAAATGCAGTTCATCAGTGTCTGTGATGAATCCTAAGTGTGGTAGTGTTTAATGTCCTTTTGCATATAATGTCTGAAATGAGCTGCAGGCTTCTTGACCATCCAAATCTTACATTGTTTCCTTTAGTTTGACTGAAATATGAGCACTATTACTATTTTAGCAAACCTTGGGTTATTTTTTTATGCAAAATGTAAAAAAAAAATTGTCCGGAATTAAGTACAGTGAATTACAAGCATTTTTTTCAATAACAAGGTGTGAAAATTCTCTGTCCTTCTCTGCAGTATTACAAGTGTGGTGGGCAGTTTGCAGCAGTGGCCTTGGGCACCTTATCAGCATATACTATTTTCACAATTCTTGTCACTCAGTGGAGGTAGGATGGAGGATTTGTGTGCTTTTTCTGTCTGTATCTATAAGTGAGGATCGCTTTTGTTTGACAGGGTCAGTAAATATGGTCACTCACCAGCTGAAATGTACTAATGAAAGCCTTATTGCACATGTCACACGCAGGACTCGGTTCCGTATAGAGATGAACAAAGCAGACAACGAAGCAGGAAACGCCGCCATTGACTCTCTACTCAACTATGAGACTGTGAAGGTAAGACCCTACCCCCACCCTGTTCTAAACATACAAAAAATTTATCAAATTTGTGTTTGTGAACATAACAGTTTTTAGTAATAACTCAAAGCTAAAAAATGTATTCTTTAAAAAAAGATTACATTTAGAAATGGCATGTCAAAAACATAACACCAAATGGTTTTCTTCTATTTTTTTACCTTTCTTTAAAGCTCTAATTTTAATTTTTTTGTGGGATTGTGTTAATCTGTTAAATTTATCCTGAATATCCCCTTAAAAATGTAAAAATAGTTTTGACTGAGATTCCAACCTTCCCATTTAAATTTCATGGTGTATTATTTTTTTCAAAACACTTATTTAAACACGTTTGAGGCATCAACTTTTTATTTTTTTTTAATCTTGATCCCATTTAACTTTTGCTGATTACATTAAAAATGATCAATGTGAACCATATTTTTTGGAGTATAATCTCACCGGATTATATGTCACAGGAGCCTAAATATATAATAAAGAAGAAAAAAAAAAAACACAAGATGCTCTGCAGTATAAATTCCAACGCTTCTGAACAAATCTGCAAAGCCTGAGCACAAAACCCAATTCTTATGTCAAATTTGCATCTGCAACTTCTTTAGACGCTATAGTTTTTAGCCTCATCACTACATGAACGTATTGACTGTATATGCACGGAAAACATGAATGACTTTGAGAAATCAGGTTTATTTTATTTTAAAGAGCTCTACAAACAGCATCATTAATTACGTTTCCATGTCTGCGTTCATAGGATCTTTCACTCTTTTTTTATGTCTAGCGGAACGAGTGTCTGAATGTCCAAGGAAATAAAAAGTAAAAACAAAAATAATAAGATCTCAATATAAATAAAACAAAATAAAGTTCAGGGGCAGAATGATCAGATTCTGTCTGTGGAAAAAAAATTCAGAGGACAACCTTCAGTAGTAGGAAAATAAAGAATATATATGCCAAAATATGTTTTTTAAAAGTCACATAAGTCGCATCCCTGGCTGAACTATGTGAAAAAAAATAAGTCTCCTTACCTTAAAAATAATGCTTAACTATTGATTATTAGAAACAAATAGAGCATTTTTAGATGTATGGACTTGCAGAATAAATAGTACTTTGTATAAATATAGAAAGTGTTTGCTTAAGTACAAATGTGACATAAATCCAAGTCATTTTCTACAAGATCAAGTTTGATTATCTCCAATGATCACAGTAGTACTTGAAAATTAGCAGAAGCTCAGAAACAGTAGTATACTTTTTTAACCACACATGTAGCATAATAAGAAACAGGAAAAAGCCTTGTTTGTTAGAGCTAATGAAACAATAAAGATTGACATATTAAGATTCTTTGAAAGTTTATGTCACTAATTCCTACTTGTAAAACTTTTTACATTTATTTTTACACTGAGAAAAAAACTGCTTTAAACAGTTTTGCTGCCTGGCAGAGATGGAGGGCATGTTTGTCAGCACTTAATTAAAATCAAAATAGAAAAAAATATTACCTGGAACAGACGTTAGGGTGAAGATATTTAAAAAAAAAAAAGGGTTTTGTTAACTAAAAGTTGACTTAAATTTTGGCAAGTTAATAACCAAAATACTTTTGCTGCAACTTAAAAACTTTTTCTGTTTTATTGTTGTCAGTTCTGATTTATTTATTTTAATCATTGAGACTTGAAACAAAACTATTTCTTTTGATATGAAATTCTATATTATGGGCTGTCGTCATGACGCCTCATCACATACGGGTGTCTTTTTTTTTACCTTGTTACCTTGTTTTAAAACATAAAATGTGGGCGTGCCCCAAAAAACCCTGTGAAGTCAGATTGTTTGGTTGCAGCTACTTAGATGCTGCATTGTTGTGTTCTATCAAAATCCTGATGGTAGATTTAAAAGTGTTTAAGGCCGTGTCACATTGCTGTTACGTACAATTAGTGTATTGTACGTAATTTTGGTCTTTCGTGATACGTACATGAAATACGTAATTCACAAATGTTTCTTGCGTTCCTCATTTGTCGATGTACGGCGAGGATTTCGCCTGACGGGTTTTTTCATGAATTTGGTTTTGAGCTGTTCGAAATTATTGGCTAGTTGAGAGTTAAGCAGTTTATGCGCAGTTTACGTTGTTTATATGCAATTATTATGTAAATCTTACTCAATTGTGTGTGATTTTTGCAAGATGCATTCGCAAATTAGCTGTTTTCCACGTATGTCCCGATGCACACATATATTATGCTTAAACTATGTAATGGACACAGATCACTAATAAATTGCATATAAATAGCTCAATAATCATGCACGATTCGCGTATTGTGTGAAGAACTTCAATGAAGTGCAGGTTTATGTGATTTATTCGTACTTCTTACAAGGTTTAACGTGGTTCATTTGTGATACATCTGTGCAAATTTCATGTAAAATACTTCAACATTTCTCACTTTACCACGTATATTCATGTATGACCAGTTTTCATTTGTCCAATATGTGCACATTGTAGCGGCACACAGCCTTTACGTTGAGCAGATTTAGTGGTATGACGACATAAGTCACTCCATCACGACACGCCAGACACTAAATCTGTGTACCAAGAGATTCATAGATCAAACTGAGCTGAAATTCACCTTCTGCTCCTCTTTATGTTATATATTTATGGCTTTCTATATGTAATTTCAAAAGCAAAAACACAGTTTTTTTTCCTGGTTTTTGTTTAATTGCTTTCAATTAAAAGATAAAGTCATCACGTCTGAACACATGAATGCAGTATAGAAACCCAAACTAGTTTTGGCATGTTTACACCTCACAGTTTATGGTGGAATATTTTAAACTTATTTTTGAGATATTGTGACAACGAAAAAACAATTGTGCATGTTTATCGACACAGAACTTTTTTTTTCTTCTTTGGTAAATTAATATTTTCCTAACAAATGCAGCAGAGAATTATTTTTTTCACGGAACAAAATGATGACAAAGGAATTGATTTTTAGACTGAAGCTCCACTATTATGGAGAGTTTGTTGGTGGAATCTGTGCAGAAATACAAGTAATGGGGTTTTTATTGATAAGGCACAGAATTTAAATTGTAAGAACAACCAGAAAATACGGGAAAAAGAACTGTTTATCTGTCTTTCATTACAGTTTTGTTTTAATCCAAGTCTCAAAGAAAGTCCATATTTTGTTTTTTTATTTACTTATTTTTATGTTTTATTTTTTCACTGATATGCTTTTATGGAAGCCTCTGCATGGAGTCAAAGAACTCACAAAATAGTGAAGATAAATAGCCTGACTCTGCTCGTACAGCAGAGCGCCCACTCTAAATGTCTTTACCAGACAAGTGGGGAAGGAGGCTAAAAGCTTTCAGGCGGATGCCAGCAAACCCCTTTTCAGAGTCTTCCCTTTGATTCAGGGTTGAGGCTTCCACCTGTTAAAAGCAACTCTTTCATTCCTGCAGCCATTCCTGTTTTCATCAGAGCAAAGGAGAAGTTAGCAAACCCAAACCAGCTGCATGTTCCTTTTATTTATTTTAATATGAGGGTTTAATTTCTGGTACTCAACGTGCATTTGTACTTATGCGTCTTATGTGGGTCTGAACTTTTTGGGTTTTAACTGTAGACATCCTGGTTTCTTAGCATTCGTAGCTGTGAAGTCTTCGTCTTCAGTGCTTCTCTTTGCTAAATAAGCTGAAGGGTGACATTGATATCACCTTGTGAGATTAGTCAGACTGCACGCGCTCCACAAAAGTTGGTGCCATAAAAACTGGATGAAAATATTTGTCTGTTATATTGAAATAGCGTCGGTTATCAGTTTTCATGGGTTTGTGTAGCACTTGGGAATGTTTTACTATTTATCTGTGATTGCAACACAGTCAGGCTTTACTAAGTTCAGTTATTTTCTTCTGTTTAAGATGAGATCAAGCCTTGTAAACGCGATTGGTCCTAACTTTAATTTTTAAAATAAAATGTAACTATTTCACTTTTTTTTACTTGGTAAATGTGGGATGATAGTACAACATATAATGTACTGTAGTGTTTTATTATTCCACTGCAGCCACATGGATGCTATTATTCAATGGCGTTAATAACATTTTTCATAGGGTTTCAAACTCTTGATTATGTTGTTACCTGTATTGGTAAATAAAGATTTAACATTCAAATTTAGATGAATCTTGTAGGAAAGAATTTAGCAAATCAATGCTACCAACAATTCAGTCTTCATGTTTTTGATGTACTTGGTACAAAAAAGGAAATTTTCAGAAATAAATATTTGATGGCACTGAGGAGTTTCAAACAAGGATTGTATATAAAAACAAAGAAAAAACGTAAAAAAATGCACTAAAGCATTGCTTCAGTTTTTATTTATCCATTAAAATCCTGTCAGAGGAAGATAACTCTGATTCCTAATCTGTTTCTGTTAACACGTGTCTCTGTGTCGTGTTTTCACAGCATGTACAAATATGTCAAATCCGTAAATATAGGTGTTAGTTTATAATAGGAGAAAAACAAACATTCTTTGTATTTGTGTTGTAACAAAACATTTTTTCTTCAAAAAATCCCATAAAAAGAGCTTAGAAGCTTAAAAGTAGCTTGTAACTGTTACCGTCTTTCTTAGTGGTGATTTTGCTAAAATTCTATTTATTTTCTTTTTTTTTTATATCTATATTTATTATAGATTATATATCTTTTTTAAAACTTAGTTGGCCCAACTTTTCTGCTCAGTAGTTATCAAACACAGAACAGTTTTTGCTACATCTACTTGTGCTTTTATTTTATATAAAGTTATATAAATATTTCTGTGTAGCATTGTGTTACAAATAAAGCTACAGCCTCATTTTTTTACTGTTCTTTTATGGTTACAATCTCCATATTTCTGATTTTTTTTAAAGCCTTTTTATATGTAAGAATAAAAATTCTGACCCCATACAGCGCAGTGCCATTTTAATCTGGTTTTTACAAAAAAACGTTTGGATGCGTTCCTGCTTTTGCTTGTGAGATGAATGCGTTTTATCCTTTATGTATTTATTTATTTATCTATTTATTTGCCACCATTGCACTTTTATTATCTTGTGTCCTGTTTTTCTTAACATTTTGTTCCGTGTTATTTTGTGTCATCTGTGTCAATGTGGCCAGATTTAGCATCACTCTGAGCTGTGAGTGTGCATATGTAATTAGATCTCCACCCACTCAGAAATCCGTTCCACTTCCACAAAGGCTTGGATGAGAACCTGAGCACGGCGCCTTGCACAGCTTCAGTTTGTCCTCCTTGTGCTACTTTCTCCTGTGTGTGTGTGTTTATGTGATTTGTAGCGTTTCCTTAAATGCAAATTGATGCCAAGTCGGTAGCTGCACAGAACCACAACTGTTAGCTGGAGAAGAAAATCGCCCACTTAGCCAGAGCAGCCGAACAATAATGCAGCCTGAAGAAGTAGGTAACAAGGTTTGGTAATTATCAGCGATGTTGAGGGTTAATTTAAACTTTTTTTTTTACCTAATCAACCTTTTTACGAGCCGTTTTAATCAAAACAATGTAATGCATGCTTATGTGCCCAAACCATTAAAGATTTCATCTTTTTTTCCTGCTTAATATTTGGAACTGTTGTTTCACCACAGCCATTGTTCTCTGCCAAAGCTTGTTATCCACCGCCTGCTCAGCGAGGCAGACTTTGGATTTTGTTCCATCGCCCTTCAAGTCCTTTAAAATCTGTCGGGAGCAGATGAAGTTACAGACACATGAAGAAGTGCTTCAGAGGCCAGTTTGAGAGCCAGGCTACGTTCAGAGCGGTCGCTGAGAACAAATGCAGCCTTGAGGCAGGCTGAGCTCAAATGTCTATCTGCCTGACACCGCTCTCCATGCTCCCTTAACCTTTAACCGCAACCATATTTCTCTCCCTCCCCTCCACACTCTCCACATTTGCACTTTCCTTCCTTTTGTGGATCTGTCGCTCCTTTCTCTGGCCTGTGCCCCCTCCTCTCCTCCTCTACATGTTTCTCATCTCGCCTGCAGTACTTCAACAATGAAAAGTATGAAGCTCAAAGGTATGATGGCTTCCTAAAGCAGTATGAGTCATCCTCCCTAAAAACCACGTCAACCCTCGCCATGCTCAACTTCGGTCAGAGTGCCATCTTCAGCGTCGGCCTCACTGCCATCATGTTACTGGCCAGCAAAGGCATCGCAGCAGGTGAGTTTGATGTTTTTGGGGCAAACATGCAAGTAAAAGCTGAAGAAAAACCCTCATACTGAGACATTCCTGCATCTTTCTGTCAGTCATTTCTACTAGAGCCCTATCAGAGAAATTGTCAGCTTCACAGAACAGACAAACTGACAAGAAAAAGCCCGACTGATTATAGACGCTAAACGAGAACAAAGCACAGCAAGCATGAAAAAGTGGCATGCACAGGAAATACAATAGCATTGTTGCAGAAAATTAAATCACAGAGGGGTGGGGATGCTCTTTCTCTGATCACAACTTCAAACAGGGAATTTGTTTGCTGTTTATTTAGGATGTTGGAATTTCAAATCCGTTGAAATCGAGCTGCTTTGCTGAACGCTTTTCCCTTTTCTCTTTAGGTAACATGACTGTGGGAGACCTGGTGATGGTGAACGGCCTGCTGTTCCAGCTGTCTCTCCCGCTCAATTTCCTGGGTACGGTGTACAGAGAGACCCGGCAGGCCCTCATAGACATGAACACACTATTCACCCTTCTCAACGTCGACACAAAGATCAAGGTAACTCGTCGACCTGACATCCAGTTCACCTCCCTGCTGTAACGGTTAACTTCTTTTGTCGTTCTTTTTCTTTTTAAACACTCGTACAAAAAAATAAATAAAAAGGTGATGAGCCTGAACCCTGAGAATCCTCAAAATGGATTCAAAGCTTTTGTACAAGTATAA
>NC_050521.1:16913739-16938354 GCF_002922805.2 Oryzias melastigma
TGTTCTGAATCTGCTGGAATTACGTTGATTGTGTTAACAATTAAAAAAATACAGTAACACTGGAGCATACGTGTAAAAGGGTGAAAGCCAAAAGTTATCTGTTGCCACCCTGTGATGTCAAGAAGACCTGGTTGCAGGCAAGATGGCGGCTGAAATTCACTAGCCGGAAAAGGACAGTCCACAAGATTTCAGAGTTGTAGTCACTTGTATTAAAACTTTATAATGTGAATAAATTATCTAGTGTTCAGGATTAGCTTAAAATGTGTCAAAAAAAGGTAAACGCTTCATTGATTTCAAAAAGGATATTAACAAAAGTGTTCAGATTTGTAAAACTGTTGCATTGGAGCTTTAGCATTTTACATTTGACCGCAGTTGACTTTCAGTCTGTTGCGGAGAAAAGCGACTTTGCGCCGGAATATAACCCTTTATTTTAGTAATGTGTTTCATATAGATGAAAAGCCGCTTTAAAGTGTTGCTTACCAGCGCCTAACCACTTTTCAGATCAGCTAATTCATGGTGATTTGTAAGGAATTACAATATACAAAGAGCATTGTAGGTTTTGACAGACACTTCAGGTGTGAAAGGTTAAAATCTTAAAACGCAAAAAAACTTAACTGTTTGAGTCTGTTAAATTAGTATCTTTTTGGGTGTGACTTGTACTCAGGTGCAACTTATATATTCATTTTTTTTCTCAATAACAATCGCTAGAGGCGTTCCACTCCGATGCATCTCTTTGCAGACAGACAGGTCCATATATGTCTTGCCCAAGATGGAATCTGGCTCCAAACTGTACGACTGGATGGCTCCAAAATTGATCGCCATTTTTGTTGCACTGCTAATATTAGCTTTGGTGGGAGAGAGTGCAGATAATCCATCAGTGTCTGCCTCATGGTTAAAAACACATTTAAAAATAAGATAATTTAATTTAACAAATGTGACACCTCAATAAAGTTTTTTTTTTTTTTAATCATCTGGTACATTTGGCAGGTGTGGTTTACCTGAAATCGAAGGTCTCTGTTTGATTCATTATTGCAGCGTTTATGTTGTAGTTTACCTTTAAACCAATTCATTAGTGGACTAACAATATCATCTGTTTGCTCCTCGCATTATGCATTGAATCATTAACGACACTCATTCTTAACCATTAAAAAGCTCTAAATGTCAGAGCATTTCAGATCATAATTAATAAGCCAGACATTTATTCCCCGGCTTTGTTTAGCTGGACATTTTCTTCATATATCTCTATATTCTCCTCTTAAATCCAGCCCTCTGGCTTCATAAAAGAGCACTTAAGTGCCTTCCGTTTGCCTCCCGCCCAACAAGGCCATTTCCATCACTCGCCTGTTGCAGAGCAGAAGAAAGAAATCCTCCCCGTTATGTTTCACTCATCATATTCTTCTGCATTCTGACTGCTTGTGATGGCCGGTAATCCATTTACAGCTGAATGGTTTTTATGTGGAACACATGAAAAAAATTTAAATTAAGCACAAAATATATATGAAAAAATGCCTATTTACTTAGATTACTCTGGGTGAGGTGTTCTTGCTTACTCGGTGACCTTGAATGCATCACAGCACACTACAGCTGAGCTCAGTGTGAAATAAAAGTTTCACGCCTGTTTTAGCTGCCGTGAAGGGCGGCGGGGAGATTCAGATGGTTCTTTTGTGACCAGCTATCAAATTCGCCGTGAACATCTGTCCCGGCGGCCCCGCTCTCCAGCTCTGTACTCTTGTTTTTATTCTTTTTTTTTTCTTTTTTAACCCTCTGATGGGATCTTCTAGGAGAAGGATCTGGCCCCACCGCTAGCCATCACACCACAGGACGCCACCATTCGTTTTGAAGATGTCTACTTTGAATACCTGGAGGGCCAGAAAGTCTTGAACGGAGTTTCCTTTGAGGTTCCCGCCGGCAAAAAAGTGGCTATTGTTGGCGGCAGCGGGTCAGGGTAGGTGACATATAAGAGAATGAAAGTCGTACATTCAGTGTGTTTCACATCCACATGAGAACATTACATTAGTAGATGGCGGTGTGGGTGAGGGGAGGACCTCAAAGTGATGTGATGATGGTTTCTGAATCCGCTTGCAGGAAGAGCACCATCGTTCGGCTTTTGTTCCGCTTCTACGAGCCCCAGCAGGGCAACATCTACATCGCTGGACAGAACATTCGGGACGTCAGCCTGGAGAGCCTGAGGAAGGCTTTGGGCGTCGTTCCTCAGGTACGAAGCGACACATGAATGCATCATGAATGGAGCTTCCTACATTAATGTTGCTCCTATTTAAGGCTTTTATCCTGCAAAAGTAACAGACACCAGATTATTTATCATAGAAGGTGATGCATTTTTTTCTAAATTCTTCAAGATTTAGGAAATTAGAAAGCAGCTTAGTACTACTAACAAAGATGGAATTAATTATCAGAAAGTATGACCCTATTTATGAAGCCAGATGTTTTTCAAAATTAAAGAATCTAAGTGTGACTTCTTATTACCACTAAAAAACACAAATTCTTTGCTTTGTGATCAATAAATTCATTTTAGTCCAATTTTGAGCTACTTCAAATAAATTCTTCTAAGCTTTTTAAACCAATTAAAAAAACAAAAATAATATTTTCCATTTTCCTGTGTCGTAGACATCCACAAATATCAGGGATTGATAAATTAAAATAAATAAAGACAAATGTTAAGCATTATAAACTGCAGTTAAATCTTAACTGTCTTGAATGTTAATGATTACAATTTAAGAACATTAATATCCATTAGGGTTGCAATTGCATGGTTAATTAAAACAATGTTTTAGGGCCTAAAGATAAAACTTTAAGAAAATGACTAAAACATTTTCTAAAAGATGAGTTCATGCATTTCTAAAGATGATTAAACAACATTTTTGCTCATTAGAATTATCCTTTTCTGTTTCTTGCTTGATTTTAATTTAAAAAATAATTAAATAAAAAAAATATATTATTCGTAATGAGTGGTCAATAGCTTTTTTATTTGCTATATTTCCCATGTAAAGCTTTTGAATTGAAGTATCTTTTACTTCCATTGCAGTGAAAGGCCTTTCTGAACAGATGGTGCACAAATTTTTAATTCTGTCATTTGCACTTGTCCTCTCTCGTCCTCCTATCCCCCTTTATGCATCTCCGACCTCTTGTTTCTCTCCGCGCTGCAATAAAAAACATTCTCTGAAGCCTCGTTTTCTTCTCTGAATCGCTCTTACCAGGATGCTGTGCTGTTCCACAACAACATCTTCTACAACCTGCAGTACGGGAACATTAACGCCACACCAGAGGAGGTGTACCAAGTGGCGCGGTTAGCGGGCCTCCACGACGCTATCCTCAGGATGCCCCATGGCTATGACACACAGGTTGGAGAGCGGGGTCTAAAACTCTCAGGTTTGCTGCACTTTTATGGCTTACATGCTTCAATTCAAATGCCAGTTAGGAGAATTAGTTTTGTGTTTTATTCTGGTGTAAAGAACACCAGGAGGAGGAGAACGGAGCGACGACGCCACATTTAGATTGCAAATTTGTGGTTTCCTAATTGGGGTGAAATGTCAGAACAGGTAGTTTAGTCTTCAATTTTGTTCCTCAACCAACTAAATGCACATTTCCTCACATTTTTCACATTTTTATTTTCAAATAACTATATTTTTACTCATTTCGATTTTACTAGATTAGTCCTGCCTTTCCTCTTCCCTTTTTGATCTTTTTCTTGTCTATTCTCATTTCTTTTTGATTTATCTAATCTCTTTTCTATTGTTTTTTAAATTATACTTTTTTAAATGTATTACTTATCTAAATTATTCTGTTTTTTTCTTCCTTACATATATTCTTTTCTTTTTAATCTCTTTTTAACTCCTCCTTTAGAACAATCTGTATTTTTTAGTTAAATTCATACTATTAGTCATCTCACTGCAGAATAGAAACTGCGCATTTTTTTTTTTTCTCGATCCAGAGTAGCAAGTGAGAGAACGATCAAACGAAGAGGTTTTTCTTTTTCTTTATTAATTCAGTGCTGCTATGAGTGACATTTGACCGTATGTGAGATGAGAAGGATCAGGTAGAGTCGGCCTGTTCTGTGGCCCACGTCATAGCTGTTCTCCACCTCCAGCCATGTTTACACTCACTGCAAGTCGCTCGCTTTTAAGAGGCCACACGCCGCCCGCGTGCAATAAAAGCCGAGTCAGCCTCGGTGGGAAAAATCTTTACGCCCCGCTGACTTTTCCTCACCAGTCTGTTTTTACCGGACTGAATCCTATACCTTTTCTTTATGGTAAAATATGAGTGAGCTGAGGTCAGATGTAGATGTTTTTTTATTTTTGCAGCCCAACACTTTCTGTCCTCACTTTGATATTTATGCAATTCATTTCAGGAGGAGAGAAGCAACGCGTCGCCATCGCCCGAGCCATTCTGAAGAACCCGCCCATCCTCCTGTATGACGAAGCGACGTCGTCCCTCGACTCCATCACCGAAGAGGTAGCCCGACCGCCCTCACATTGGCACGCACCTGTAACGTAACCATAAAATGCAGCACGCACTGGCTGGCACGTTGAGCAGAACAAACACCTGCTGTAGGTACACAATAATTCAGCATGCTCCTGCGTCACTTACCTGCTGTGACACACTCCCCCCATCCCACACACACACACACACTCCCCTAACACCTGCCGTTGTTTTCTCCTATTTAATCTCCGCTTAAACCACAGAGTCTTTGTAAATGTTACATTTAATGAGAAAGTTCAGCCAGCCTCTCTGAACTCCAGAGGAAAAGTCGGGGCAATAGATTTCTGCCTTTCATCACAATGAGGTTATTTATTCATCCTATATAAAGACAAGCATGTGAAGGTGAGGCGTTTGTGTGCAACACCCTATTGAGGTTCATATATATTCTGTCATTCATGAGCTCTCGTTGCAGCTGGAGACTGTTTCCCGTCGAATCAGACGGATGCCCTTATGAGGCATCAGGACTGACGATGATGAAGATGGCGTTCTTTGTTTGCTTTCAGAACATTCTGAGTTCAATGAAGGAGATGGTGAAGGACAGGACCTCGGTGTTCATCGCCCACAGGCTTTCCACAATCGTAGATGCAGATGAGATCTTAGTGCTCAAACAGGTAAAAGCTCATTTTCAGATTTTTTTTGGACGAATTTGCATTTAAGGGAAAAGAGTTTGTCTCTCTTCTTAACCTCCGGCTTTCTGTCTCTGCAAACAAGAATTTACTAAGCTTTTTTGGGCGGGGGGGGGCTCTCATTTATTTGCAGTTACCTTACCTCAATGTACATGATGAAATCCTGCTTTGTTGAGCTTTTCTCATTAAGTACAACAACAACAACAGGAGCCTGCTGGTAAAAAAAAAAAAAAGAAAGTATCATTTTCTCCATAAGGGCTCATTAAAGCAGTCAGACTGGACTAGCTGTTTTGGTCAGATGGCATGTCTTGTTTGTCTTGGTGACTAATAATGTATGGGCCAGCTTCCCAGACACTGATGAGGCCCTATCCAGGACTATACATGCTTTTCAGTAGAGGCAGAATTGGGTTATAAAGCCTTTTTTTGTGGTCACAGTTGAAGCTGCACACTGACATGGACTGTTTTAAACTGTGGGAGAAGTGAGGCTTTCATGTGCAGCACAACAGACAGAAAAACACGTCTGTGTGAACAGAGAAGGGCCGCAGGATTCAGTGGGCTGGAAGGACACGGGGAAGCTGTACGACGAGCGCCAAGTCAATTATTACCAGAAAGTAAGAGTTAATTTAGGACGTAACACAGGTGAAGTGACATTTTCCTCCAGCGCTGGAGTGAGAGGATAAAATGAGAAGGGATTTCTTTGAACCCGGGCGAGTGGAGCACGTTTTGTTCGGCGCTTCCGAGTCAGATGGCGGGGATCAGAGGGTCGTAGCGAGGAGGCACGTTTGCGTGTGATGTCGCCATAGCGTTTGCTAGTGTCACCAGCAGAGGACTGCCTGGGGTGCTCATTAAAATAATGAGCGGATGCAGTCACATGCTCGTCTTGGGCGCACTAAAGATGATGCCAACACCTCTGCTTGCTCATGGGAGGTGGTGGGGAGGGGGGTGGGGGTGCCTTCGTTTGTGTTTCAGTGCGTGGGAAGGACGCGTGTGTGTTTGTCGTGCGTGGAGCCGCTCGTGTCTGCGAGCGCTTGTTTTTGTCAGAGGAACGCAACAGTTGTTGGGGAGGCGGCAGGGATTTGTTGGGGGGGCTGATTCTCTGCAGAGTGTGGTCAGAAAGAGGTGCTCTGTTGTTTTGGATCCTCATTTTTTTTTGCTCTCTCGTTCCTCGCAGGGCAAGGTGGCGGAGCGCGGCACGCACCAGACCCTCCTCGCCACCCCCGGCAGCTTGTACGCAGAGCTGTGGAACGCACAGAACAGCAAAATCCTCAACAGCAGCAAGAGCTCGAGCGCGCCGGCCGCCGAGCGCCTGTCCCAGAAGGAGGAGGAGCGGAAGAAGCTGCAGGAGGAGATCCTGAACAGCGTGAAGGGCTGCGGGAACTGCTCCTGTTGAGAGAAACCGCCACCGCCATGTTCCCGCTCTCCCTCACAGATGGCCTACGTTGAAATCCCCTCCACTTTAACCGGACCTCCCCCCAATCCGTGTGACCATCTCCCCCTCTTCACCAAAATAAAGGAAGTCTAGTTAGTTTTGGATCCATGCCAGTTTTTATTAGCTGAAGCAAAAACGGAGGCCATATTCTTCACATGCATCTGTTCCTCTGCCCCGCCCCCATCGTTGACATCAGGTCTATTGTCTTCCTTTGCACTGGAAACACGTAATGATGTACAAATGCAGTGATTCTGACACCAATTTGTGTTTGTTTGCATTTTTTTAATTATAAGTGAAAAAGCAGAGCTTTTATTTTGTATTTAATGTGTGTACATATCACCGTTCTTTCTGGAACTAGGAATCAAAATTGTTCTTCATCTTTTCAAATTGCCCAATCCACATTCTGAAGAATGTTTATTAATAAATCTAAAGTCTAACAAGTGTCTGAGCGCCTTAACAGAATTAAAGGTGGGAGCTCCAACAGACCATGAATGTTTCACAACGGCGAGAGCTTTTATTTTAACTTTTATTTTAAATTCAAACTCTTCCTGATAGAAAAACACATTTGAAAGTTCGACCACTTCCTATAGATCTTGTGACCAAACTGAAGCATCTTCCTTCTGGAAAAATGAACTGCAGTTGTCCATAACCTCATTGTAAATATTGGTCCTTGTTTTTTTAAAGGGCTCATTTTTCAGAAATAAATACATTTTCTGAGAATTCTTCTGTTTTTTTGCTTTTTTTTTGGCAATTGTAAATGTATTTTTTAAGCAAATTTTATCTATTTAGTTTGCAAGTTGATACTTCCCCAGGGGTTCAGTTAACAAATGCATAGATTTCAAAACTAATCATCAACTCAGTGCAGAATGGGAAAAGAAAATCTTAACTGCACATATGTTGAATAGAAAAAAAACGAATCACCTTGTAGAAAAACGTCTTTAGGATGTAGGAACAGTGACATAAAGCTATGCAGGAAGCTGACCGCTGTGCACAACGCATTTCTACAAACTGTGAGCTGAAACTGCGTGATTTGTTGTGCGTTTATTTAATTATGTTGGGGCATCTGCATGAGTCTCTCAGGTTATGTGATGATAATTTGTCAAGAACGAACCCTGCTGCTCGCCTGATGACAGCCGGGATCCTCCAGAGGACCACCCAGGACCCTGAAAAGATGGGAAAAGACTTGAAAAATTTATGAATGCACATTTATTCATGCAGATTGGCTTGTTTTTCTATATTTGTCTTTACTGGAAAAAATGAATGAAATCCTTATAAATATATATGTGAATATCTTAGGGGATTCCTAAAGTATCTCTGAGAAGGAACTAAGAAGGGTTGAAGTATCATGGATGAAGTCACTGACTAAAACTTATTTTATTTATATGCAGAGAAATGACTTATTCTGCTAATGATAGATAATCCCTCAACTGCCATTAAAAAAATACTGTAAACCAACTAAAGCATTAAATGTATAATTTGATACAGATTGATCATAAATTAGGGTTTGTTGTTGAAGATCTGATTTAGAAGTCTGTAACCAACCATCCTGGATGGAAGAGAAACTGAAGACAAACTAAAGAAATGTAGAATTAAAAAAAAAAGATGGCCGAACAGGTAAAACAACCTCCAACGATGTTAAAGGTGATCTTCAAAGTACAAAAACCAAAACAAGCATATCAAGGACAGAAGTCTGTCCTTTTGAAACACGGAGGTGGCTAGGTCATGGTCTGGGGCAGGTAAGCTACAGCCCGAGGGCCGCATGCAAACCTTTTAATCTGGCCCATTACACTGGAATAAATTATATCAATAATCCTTTATAATGTTTTATTTTCCCTGTAATTCTGGTGTCTCCTCAAAGATTACAAACACACTGAACTTTTGTTTAGGTACAGAAAGTTATTCTGCACACGTGTGGTGTTGGAAGATTTTCCTGACGTTCATTTGTGTTTTCCAAGTAGAACAGTCATTTTTTTTCGATCATTCTAACACCACATGAATGCAGCACTTCTCTAAGTATGCATTTGTCCCCGGTGTAATTGGCACTAAAACGAGAACAATAGTAAGAAATTCTGAACTAAATTTCCTGTTTCAAAATCAATTTTCAATAAAAATTAAAGCATGTATTTGTCCAAATTCAATGTTATTTCTTTGATGAGGTGGATTACCAAAAACACTCCACGGATCTGCTATTGGTCCAGCTCTTCTGTCAAATTTTATAAATGGTTTATTTCAAAAAATCAAACAAGAATGCATGTGAAGAGCATCCATGCAAAGATATGTCAGATATAAGATAACAAGGCATCAAATTATAGATTGGAAACGAACTTATATAATCACACCCCACCTACAATGAAACCTCAAGACTTCTTGGGCAAAATGTGCTGCCATGCATTAGAAATGTTGGTTCTGGTCCTCAAACACAAACAATTAAGACCACCTACCACCTACGTCTTTAAAAACCTAAAACCTTTAAAAGCCCGACAAGCACTTTGTTCATTTATTTTAATTTTACACTTTTTTTTGACTGATGAAGGATTTTTGTAACCATTTTCTCTTCTTCCGCTGCTCAACCTCACTTTCAAAAAACTAACATTCAATTCTTTTTTGCTTCTCCTGATCCTCATCTGGGACCAGACCCGTTCTTTTTCTGAGGTCATAATTAAACCCCACAATAACAAAAACATCCACACGTCCTGGCTGACCAAACCTTGCTGTGCCGCTTTATTGTGCAGCCTCCTCTGCCTCATGAGGAAGTCACACATTAAAGATGAAAGCACACTTTGATTTAAAAAAAAAAACATGCCAAGAAAGCCACCAACGGGATGATTACGGCTGGATGGGTTTTATTTCATGCATCAGATGTCCATGCAGATGAGTTGGTGTCAACGGCGTTCTTCTAATCTAACCCAGGAAGTGATTATCAGACTATTCATTAGTGACTCCCAGCGACGTTCAGCGGCTGCCCTAACAGGTTATCCATTAATTATTCAGACAACAGAACTTACTGTGATCTGCCAGGCTTCTGTGAAAGAGCCCTTTTTGTTGCTTTGTGTGTTTCAAGGACACAGCATGAAAGAATTGAAGTTACTAAGCAATCTGAGATGGACTTATGCAAGGTGAGGATTTGCTTTCTCTTTATGAGAAAAAAAGAAAAAAACTGAGTCAAGAAAATCAATTGTTTTATGGCAGTATGTGTGGCATGAGTGGGGCTTTTTGTGTGCATGTTTTGAGGAGGTAATGAGAAAGCCATTCCCCTGTTTACCATGCGGCAGTCTGCGAGACAGACAAACAAAAGGCCTCTAATAATGTCCTTAATATGGACCGCAGCAGCACTGCAAGCCGCCGCTGAAAGAGAGCTGCAAACAACAACATGCTGCAGACATTTAGATGTGTTTTTCACCCACTGTCTCCGTCTGCTTGTATCATATTACCCCGTGTGATGATTCAGAGCTGAATTTAATAGGCAGAATCTACCACAACATGCCCCAAAGAGCTGGATCGCACGTCCCCTGGCAGCTGTTAGGGGAGCACAGGTGATAAGACGGATTCAAGCACACACGTCAAATCCCCGCTGACCCCTCTTTGGCCCGTTGCTGAAGTCCTCCGCACTTATTTTCATCACGATTCCGGGCAGAGCCGGCTCAGACTCAAGGCGGTCCCTCTGCACCAGACAGTCAGCTCCCTCCCATCCCACTACAATGGAGCTAGCATGTGGCCAAGGGCGTCTACGCCTTGATAAATATGCATCGGTGCCTCAGAGAAGATGTAGTTATTTCCACCGTTTTGTGTGGGAGTGTAAATTTATGTGCGTAATCCCTGTGTACTATATCAGTGCTCTTGGTCAAAACCAGAATGAATATTCACACATGCACGGACTCGCACACACACAGCTGGTCCTCTTTAAAGTCAATAAACACGGAGAAGGGTGGTATTTTAATCTCCGCATACAAGTACGCTGCAGATGATGCAACCCCTGAGCAGATGCTAGATGATCCAGGTCACACATTTGAAGCATGTGAGCTTGCTGCAAATTTCTGCATAAATGGGACATAAAAATCCATCTTAAAACAATTAAAACAAAGCAAACAAAAGTTTGATTCATTATTTTTCGATTTCTGCTTATTGTGCGGCAGTTTTTTTGCATCTTAGTTATTGAAGTCCTGCACTCCTCGGCAGTCAGTTGAGGCCAAAATGATCCATTTGCAGTAAAAAGTCTTGTAAATATATGTAATAATGCCATTTATGGCTCCAAATTCTATTTATTTTCAACTCTATTACTCAGGAAATTGTTTAAAAAGTGTTTACTGAGAGTGTTTGAATGTAATGGAGTAACCAGCGAGTCATTTATTTTCTCAGATGCAGAAGATCCGTCCTGAAAGGTGCTTTAAGGGGACGTTCTCGGGATAAAAAGCATCAAACTTCGAGCTGAGGCCATTAGATTGATTTGTTATTGACTCACACGGCGGATCTGACAAATTTAACGTTATTCCCCCTGATGTGAGGCAAAGTGTACGTCTGCGTGGCAGTGAAATGATTACAGTTGCTGTCAAAGCGTCCCACAGGAGCTGTTCCATTAAGCACCGTCTTAGCAGCATCTCTGGGGATTGTCAACATCACTGTCAGAGCTGATTCTCTCCGGTTTGGATAAACACGTAAACCGTTCGACTAAAAAGTCCTGTTTGTGCGGAAATAAGAGACAACAGGTGGGAAAATGCAGGATAATAAATACATTTGACAAATTCTAAAAAAAATCAAAAATTTTGTATCTAGTTAAGCGTTTGATGGAACAAAAGCCCCACTTCTACATTTATGGATCTTCACTTTCTATTGCAGAAAAGAAGATGCTCGACAGATCATTTCTATTAATATTTTAAAAGATGAAAAACATGTCAGAAGGCAGTTTTGAGCTTTGACCCAATCATCCTTAAGTACAGTTTATCTCTCTCCAGTTCTTGAGGAAGCTAAAATAAAACTAAGTGGAATGATAAAAGAGGCAATTTATGACAGTTTGTGTATTTAATAAAAACAATATGTCAATACTTTAATTTCATTTTAAAAAATTATTATCAGCGTATTTTTGAATAGTTTAAATCAGTTTTTACTTAGCTTTGATTAATTTGTTTTTTTAATTGTATATACTTATTTAATATGAATATATTTTTTTAAGTTTTTGCTGATTCAAATATTTTTTTCGATTTTGCTGAATTCAGGTTGTTCAAATGTCATCTAAACACAAATTTGTATTAATTAATACAATTTCTTGGTACACTGTAAGAAAATCTTTGTAATTTATGTTGGATAAAACTGTAATATCATGACATTTAAAGAACATAATCATGAAAAATAAAGACGTATAATTTAAGTAAGCTACAGGGGAACTTCCTTAAAGCTATAAATGTTAAAAAAAACTTAATTTTTACCTTTTTTTAAAATAAAAATATAAGATACATAAGTGTTGAAGTAATTGTCCACCATATTTTATACTACTTATATTTTATGAGGTTTTTCCTTGTAAATTATCCAATCTCATATAAAAATTGAAAGAAAATATTGTGAAACGCATAACTGTCAAAGCTATAGTTTCTTGATAGAAATTTACAATAAATTTACCCATAAATACATTTCACTATACAGAAATAATAGACATATGACTCAAGAAATATCTTTTTTTAACATAAGATTTTTTAAATTAACACCTTATTTTTTACAGTTAAAATCTGGCAGGTATTTTACAATATTTCTTTTTACAGTGTAGTATTTTTTCATATGGTTTAATCCCACCAAAATATTGATCATATCGCTAAAAAAGGTGAGATCAGTCACCCAGGAAAATATGAACCAATAATGAAATCATCAAATCTGTAAAAAAGCACAACTTTGAGAAGATCTTACTTGTAAATGTTTTCTAATTCTATTTATGAATATATTTAGCCATACTTATTTTTATCATTAAAGACGCACTCAAGTGAAAATTGTGTTTTTTAAATGTTCTTGTTGAAATGTTCATGATGGAGGACATATATAAAAAGATAACACTGCATTTCTTAGTATTTCTTTTTTCAAATTGGGATAAATCAGGAGCAGATGAAGGAATAAATGCTGAAAAGATATCATGGAGGTGACCAGCAGAAGAAAATGGATCTTATTTAAAAGCATAATAATTATTACGTTACAGTTCTGGCTGTTTTTGGAACCCTCATAAACCCCTAATGAATAAAAGTGTTTGGCTTATACAAAAACCAAACTATCAGGACAGGAAGAGGAATTCAAATATGCCAAATCAGTATTTAAATATTCAGATCACCTCCCACCTGTAAACCAAATCAACAAATTGAGTCATTTACACCCTTGTGGTGCCGCACCACCTTTTAGGGATGATGTCATGCTGCTGGAGCAGTGTGGATGCTGGTGAGTGTAAATATCAACCCAAGCTATCTTTCACAATAAAAGAGCCGCTGTTTCAAAGGGATTTTTTTTCCCCTTAAATGACTCTGTAAAAAATATTTTTTCACATAATTGCCAACTCTGTCATTGAGCTGTGCACAAAGCAGCCAATCAAGCCCAAACGCAGGCCACAGAGTCTGACTCATTCTAGAAAAACACAGATTCTTCTCTATTTTAATGCAGTTTTATGACTTACGCACACATAGCTAAACACATTGGCTCTTTGAACCCTGAAAATGTCTCTTGAAAGCTGCAAGAAGCACACACAAATACAATAAAGACCAGGAAATTGCAGAGCTGCATGTCACTGGTGACTTTGAGTCTGAAAGGGGATTGAATGTTTGCATCTAAACTACAGCCCGGGGGCCACATGCGGACTAAGAAACTATTTAATCTGGCCCGCTAAACTTGAATAAATTATATTATTAATCCTTAAAGATGAATTATTTTCTCTGTAATGCTGATCTCTACCCACAGATGGTGCACTACAAATAAACTGACCTTTGTCTGGGAGCAGAAAGTTATTCTGCATTCTTGTAGTGTGTTTTCTGACATTCATGTGTGTTTTTTTAGTTGGACAGTCATTCTTCTCATCGATCCAACACCATATAAACCAACATTTTTTAATTTTACGCTTTTTCCTGAAGAATACTGAACCATTGGTGGAATTGGCACAAAAATGAAAACAGTTTTGAAATTAAAACTACAAACTGTTCTGTTTTAAAAACATATATTTCAAATTAAAATAAAAATGAAAGTATGTTTTCATCCAGATGTCATGTTTCTTTCTGTCTCTTAGAAGGTGGATTACAAAAGTACTGCTTCTGTCAAATATTTACAAATGTTTGTGCCCCACAAGTCCAAAAATGTTCCCACCCCAGATCTAAACTCAAGTGAGGGGCTCAACCAGCAAGGCCCCTTTCAGGTTGTTAGGGCGATTTAATCCTCAGGACGATTCATATCGCTGATGATTTTAATGGAAATTTCACAGCACGGTCAGAGCTGACAATGTAGAAATTCATTTAACAAAATACATTTTAATAATCCAATGGAATTTGTATATATACATATATACATATAAAAAATGCAATTTTTGTGGTATTTTTACAAACTACTCATATGGAGTCTCGAAAGAGTCAAAATGAAATAAATATATACACCAATAAATAAATAAATAAATGTGTCATTAATTATTTAAAAGTGGCAATTTGGCTCTTTCCAGACTCCATTTACTTAAACCCAATTTGAATAAATAAATAAAAATATATATTTTATGGCATCATAAAGATGCTTCATTTCGGCACCTTTACAGATGACTTATATAAATATATTTTTTAATAAATATACATATTGTTCAATCTAAGACATGGAAAATGTAGCTCCATCTAATAAAAGGCAAAAACTACGAAATAAATAAAAAAGATGGTGAGAGAACTGTCTGATCCGATCTGAAGATACTGTAAAATACGGTAGTATTTACTCTCACAGTAATGAAACTAGATCTCACAAAAATGTACTACCTATAGAAATAATGAGTGCAGTGATCTCATTTGTCAGCTCTAAAGTAAGGAACACACACGTTGTACTATAAATAACTCAAGTCTAGCAGAAACTATTTAACATTTGTTTTGTTTCCACTTTAAAACTTTAACTTTCTCAATTCAAAAAAAAAAATCAGTTCCTGGGATCTAGTCTGTTTAAGGGTTGTGCATTTATTTTGACGAGGAGCCAAAATGATTTTTCTACTAAAGCGGGGGTCTGCCACCTTTTCTGCTCATTTGGTCCACTGTCTTAGAGACCAAAAAAAAAAAAGTAAAGTGCTGCTTCAATGTTTTAAAAAATGCTATTTTTTGTTTTTATAACCATTTATATATTGCAATTAAAATACTTCCAGTAGAGTTAATATTTTTTAATAACAATTGCACCTTCTGTTACTTTTGACAGAGGGTTCCTTTCAAAATAAAACCAATCCTGTGTTAATTAAGATCCTCCTGCTGCAACAGATTTACTTTCATACAAATGCAAAACAAAACCATGTCAAACGTGGTATTTTCTGTTACTATGACTTTGGTGCTCCTTCATTCTTTCCTATCAAATATAAACATGAAAATACTAGTGTGGAACTGGGTTTTTGTTTTTAAATCTACACATGTTAATGCAGTTAATTTAAGATTGACTTTATCTCTGAACAGTAACTAGACACAGCTGTGCTTCGGAAGGTAAGATACTTTAAAAGTGTTTATTTATTTAATAAAAAGCCACTCTGACAGTAAATTTTGCCATAATTTTACTCAGTTATCTGACATGTTAAAAATCTAACCATAAATGCCAGAACTAATTAACTACAACAAATAAACCCAACTACAAATGTTTGCATTTTTCCTTCAAATAGCCACAAAGACGGGATAAAAAAAGTGGTTCTGTAGATCCTGGTATTAAAGCCTTGTAAAGCAGGATTTAGAAAGGTGGTTCTTTCTAACTGCAGGTAACTCCAGTCCCAACAGAACCTGATAACCCCATCACAAAGGCGCATGACCCGAAACGGAAAATCACCTCTGAGCTCTGCCCATGGAGGCTTTGTGACCCTTCACTGCGACCAGGAGTTTATCCTCCTGAAGCCGAAGAAACAGACAAAATCACACTTGTCAACATTCAGCAATCTCTTTCATATTTTGCAGCCTAATTATAAATTCTTTAAAGTACAGTTCTCTCTTTCAGATCACACATATCTACTTAAGAGGAAAAATTGTGAATTTTCCCTGCAGAATTTGGTGCTCATAACAAGACAGGTGTCTGGTGTTTTTTGTAAACTTTGAAACTCTCTAATTATACCAGCCTGAACTGGTTATTAACTCACAGGGCTAAGAAAAGCTGCGAGTTAATTTGACTCTTTCTTAAAAACAACTGTAATGATGATTGAAGTTGAAAAGGTATTTTAGGAGCGGTGGATGTGACATCTGTTACTATGGAGTCACTATGGAGATCATTAGCATACATCTTGTACTTAACACGTAAAGTGAAAACACATCTAATGAAATAAATGTTACCCTTGTATTTCCAAGATAGCTTTCTGTAGGTGTGTGTGTGTGTGACATTACGGAGGGTTATAGATAGAGGCCGGGGAACAAGGCACGGTCACATCAGAGCTGCAGCGCAAAGAATCTCTGTAGCTCGTTTTAATGGAAGCATTTACAACTTAATCACATGTCCTCTCAACAGGAAATCAACTGCCTCCATATGAAATGAAATGTTGGGTTTTTCTGTGCCATTGAGGCTCATTAGACAATATAGAAACAGGCAGGGCGGGCCAATATTTATATTAATGTGTTTGCAGCTCATTTTGATTTAAGTTTTTGCTTTTTGGGTATCGTTTTATGGCCAAAAAAAATCTCACTACATTTACTAGTCCAGGGGAGTACAAACGTCAACACTTAAAGAAGCCTTTAGGTCGATTTCTCACCGACAACCCAGTAGGAGCCACTAAATCTTTGCATTTAAGTTATTGCTACAATTAGGATAAATATAAATAAAATATCAAGTTTTAGTATAAAAATAACAGAAGTAAAAACAATTAATTAAATATTAAATAGTTTGTGAATTTTGAGAGATTTTCTTGACTTCCTTTCAAAATAAAAGACTCCCCATACCACGTAGGGGTAAAAAAATTATATACAGTTAATTTTATCATTTATATCAGCCAAAAAGTCATAAATCTAACTAACTAAAATTAAATCAGAATTAATTAAGTGATCCTTACTCTAGTTTTTTTTTTTTTACTTAAAAACCTTAACTTTAATTTAAAAAAACAGATGGTCCTCCTTAAGTATGAATTCTGGCTTACTGACCTGTAATTAATTTACACAGTGCTTAAAAAAATCTTTCTAAAATCTTTAGTTTTGGTAAACAATGAGGCCACGCCTCTTGATGGATTGTTGGAGCATTGTGGGTACTGTAGTCAGGAGTAGCGATGCACACTGTGCTTTAACTGTTTGTGAATGAGCTGAATAAAGTTTTTTTCTGGTTGATGCGCCTTGCAGTCCAAAGAAATGTTATTTTTTAAAATGAAAAAATATATATTTTTCTTTAACCAGAGAGACCCCTGTACTCAAGCTGGCACATTGTGTAACAGGATACAATTATGACAAAAACAGCCAGTCCAAACTGATTTTAAACGTCAAAATTGATTTTCAGTGCAGCTTCAAAGCAGAAAAGTTCACCCTTTGCAGGTCAGGGTATTGCAAAGTATGAATTTATCACAAATCCTTATTTTGATTTTCAAATTTTCTTTTTAAAGCAATTTTTTAAACAAGATAAAAGCAGTGAAGATTTAAACTCAACATTTTTTATATAAAATTAGGTATTTATGCACTAAAAAGTTTTTTTTTTTAACTTGAAGCAAAAAAAATGTTTAACTCTTTAACACATGTAGTATTTATGCTCTTTGATTTGCTGTAATCATTATAATTGCTAACACGATCAACGTAAATAAAGCATATTTCTGCTTTAGAATCTGTTGTTCATGTTAAAGTTTGAAAAGTTACAGTTAAATGTTAAAGATATTGTGTTTAAGCCTCACCGGCGTTGCCTCAGGTGTTCAAGGTTTAAAAGAGAAAAAGGAATTCACAAATTTATCGGCACATCGTCTGACTGTTCCCCAACACCCTGGAGAGAAATGGTACTGAATGATCACTACGTTTGTTTTTCTGCAGATAATGGGCATCTTCTCTCCTTCACTAGTTTTTTTTACATTTTATTTGAAGTTCTGAGAAATGTTAGTGACACTCAATCCTGAATAATAAAGTTATTTCATAGAGTCTTCCACCTGACTGAGAAGGATTTCACATTTTGCTACTTTGCGGTGACAGTTAATACTCATTAATGATCAGGAAATGAGAATTTCCTTCATGATTGTGCAGCCAGTGTGAGGTGGTATTTAAGCCCACATCATTGATGCACAATAAGAAATATTATGCACAACTCAGTGCTTGAAATTAATCATCAAATCATCAAATTTAGACCATCCTTCACCATTTTTTTCTGAAATTCTGTGCCTCTTATTAGCTTAATAAAAAGAGAAAGCTGAATGTAATAATAGTTTAAACAAACACAACAACTTTGATGTTTAATATTTCTTTACTCATAGACATATATTAACTAGTTTGATAGTCTCTGATGTTAACACTCACCTGTCCACTCACCTGTCAATCAAAAACATGTGGCTAGTTGAGCACAAGTTTAAAACAAGGGTTGCAACCTTCAAACTCTGAAAAAGCCGTTTGGGACAATTTGTGAAATACTCACTCTTGATGTGAATAATAACATAATTTTAACACTAAAATAAATATTGAAAGCTATTTTTCTTTTGTCAAACAGTCATGTTATTTCCTTTAACACCCTCTGCAAAATGGGATCATCCTGCTACAACAAATGCACTCCAATGCAAAGTTTTTTTTCCCTTTTTGTACTTTCTAATAATTCCATTAAAACTGAAAAAAACATTAAATCAACAAATACTCAGTCTAAGTTGAGACATATCTGTCTCTTCCTTTCTATTACTCGTTTTTCTACATTCCCTTGAATCTTTTAAAGATACCACAGATTCTTTTGCTCTTCCCTCTGTTTCTACCACTTTCCCAGCACACATTGTTATGTTTTTGACTTCTGCTTCACTCAACTTAATGGAAAAATCAATATCCTCTTTATTTTTTAAGGTTTTTTTTAAACTTTGTCAAATAAATTGTTTCCTTTAAGCACTATGTGAGCTGTTATCCAGAGAAATAAAACCAACTGACACATTGAATCCTAAAGTATTCTATATGTCTACCACTATTCTGTATCCTGTCCAGTGACAAACTTATCAGAGCAAACAAGAGTCCTGATGTACCGCTAACAGGATTCCTACTATTTCTGCTGAATAAACTGAGTTGTTTCTGTCAACTGAAATTCTAGTCCAACATAAACTCTTTCTATCTCACCTGTCAAACCCATTTGGAAGCATCTACATAGCGATTAAGATTACTGTAGTAACTCTTGATGTATACTTAAGTTGTGGGAAAGTCACTCAGATTTTTTAACATCTGATCAAATATTTGAACTTATAAACATCGGCTCCTCTTTGGTCTTTAATATTCGAGTTACTTCAGTTTCCATATATGGAGAATTAAGTAAATCATTTTGTTTTCCATTCTGTTCTAATTGTTCCTTCAGTGTAGCTTCCCAACCTTTTTGCTCTTCAAAACAAACATTATCTAAACTATGACTTTAAAACTTTGACCAATATTTCTGTTTTTTTCTTAATTTTCTTTATTATGCAACATCCTCTCCAATACTCTCTCAGGTAACCTTTCTTGTTCTCCTGACACCTGTTATTGTTCTGAAAAACCAAAAAAAAAAAATTCTTAAACCAGATTAAAAGCTTTGTTTCAAAACTTATTCAACATTATTACAATCCTTTTTCCACTGCGGTTAAAACTTAATTTCACTTTTACCTTCGCTTTGTTAAATAGACAGCTTTATCGCCTTCAAGTGACACTCATTTAGATCATCATTCTGGCTTCACTTTTTCTAGGTAAGAACTGCACTCAAGTCTCAGTTTGCACTATTAAGTTATCATTTCTAAAACCCATTCCTATTTCTGTAATATTGGAATAATGGTTTCTACTTGTCAAATTATCATTTCAAGAACATTTTTTCAAGAATTATTGCTATTGTTGACATTCAGTTTCATTCTATCAATATCCACCATCAGTTACTTCAATATTCTGTTTACAGATGTTACGTAACATTAACCATCCCATATGTACATTGAAATCACCAAAAATAAAAACATTATTAAATAAACATGTTAGCATTTGTATAAAGACAGGTTCTAGCAAGGATTATATATAAAAAAGTATAAATTTTAATATAGTCAAAGTGGGTATATACTGTAATAATAATGATTAAATAACTTAATCTAAGCCAGTAATTATATAAACCATAAATAAAATGGACATATGCTTCCTGTACATTTCATTAACCTCCATAGATGACCTACTATCATCATTCCTTATTTGAATGTCCTTCTCTAAAAAACAATTAGTAATGCATTAATGAGATACAGAAAACTGTCACTCTATATAAATTCCAATGAAATAAAGGCCATAAAAATTTTTCACTTTGACCTGCTGACTTTCTATTGCCTCCTTTCTAATTCCACATCCTCTCTACACCACTCTATATTTCCTCTTTGAGTTTTCTTCTCATTCTTTGCATCTCTGCTCATTTCTGCACTTTTGACATCTTTGTTTCCCCTTAGAAAAGCCACAATATGTTATTTGTGGCCCTTGTAGCATCCATGATACTCCAACCACGAAACCTTTAATTCTTTTTGGTAAATGAATCTGTTTAAACTCAAAAGTCATGAACGAACTCTTAACTCTTCCCTGTTTAATGTTCTCAAACACCGTTTCAATACCTTCCTTTGAGACTTTCCTTAAGTTTGTTCAAATCCTCCTCCAAATATACGATTATCATCCCGTAAAATACGTTATCCCCCCTTGACCTCTCTTATCACTATGGCTTCCTTCCTGTAAATTCTCTCAAGCAGCTTCTGCTCTTCTGTTTTACAAACTATTAGCAAACTTCCATCTCTCAACATTGTATTGATCTCTGCTCTCCATTTTCCGTTCTTAGTTCCCTAGACAGCATTATAGGGCTTGAACTTACTTGTTCATCTTTCGTTCTAAACCTAATGATTATTTTTATCTCCTCCTTCACCATCTTCCTGACAAACGATCTACAATCCAGAGTCTTGTTGTAGTCATCCCCTCAGGTGTCCATCCTGATCAGCACTAAAACCATGAAACAAATATATCATCTTTTGTTCCAATGACAGAAAATGCAATGCTGTTGTTGTTTTTTAAGTTACTGCTAACTCTAGGTGCTCACCGTCAGTCGGATGATTAGCAGCTAAAGTCATGTGAGCACGAGTCCTGCTACGAGGTCTGTTTGAAGAACTGGCTCCATTGTCTGTCTGATCTGAATAAAAAATGCCAGTAAGTTTATTTGTAGTCAAATTTAGTAGCAACTGCAAAAGGAAGACAAGACCAAAAGAAGAAGGAACCATCAGAAGAACGTCGTTTCACCCTCTCAGCGCCAATGACCCATCGAGACTTTTGATTGAAAAATATGAGACAGTCTAAATAAATGTTGAAAAAGATAAAAACAAGTTCCTAGCCCATTCCTGTGGTAAGTTATGGCTATTTAAACAAATGGCAGCAATGCACAATCCGACCACTAGGGGAGGCAAAGGAAAAGAAATACCAGCAGAACAAGAGATTAAGAAATACATTTCTTTGTAAGCAAGTGCCACGTGTGGTAAGATGCAGTTAGGTTCCCTGCCAGCCTCACTGCTGTTAGGCTGATATAAAAATTATCATTAACTGACTACAAAATTACCAAAATGTGTTATAAAAAACATTATAATAATTATAGGTCTAATATTAATCATCATCATAAGTCATTAGGTTGCCAAGTTGTTTGAGGCATTTTTCCAACTGCAAAAAAACAAAACAAAGCTACAGATAACAAGTTGACCATAGGTTGTTTTTCTATTAAGTTCCCGGTCCGGCCCACTTGAGATCAGAGCTGAATGTGGCCCCCGAACCAAAATGAGTTTGACACCCCTGATCTAGGACGTGCTCCAACCACTACTGGTAACTGTAATGCTCGAGGCATTTATTGTTGACAGGAAACCAGCCTGTTGTCCAGAGTTGTGAGTGCTTATGCATGTATAACCAACCAGGTTAAAACATTTTATTAAAAAAACAAAAACTGTGAGTCTGGCGGATCCTTGGACTAAAATTCTGAGCAGTACTGCACCCAGAAAAACAGCTATTGGAACTGCGGGATGTTTGCATGCTCTCTCTGCTGCAGTGTGAAAGCCAAACAAAGCAAATAGAGGTGTCAAGGTTTTTTTTTATTTTGAAAATTCACCTGCTTTTGAAACCAAATTTTTGGGGCTGCTGATAATAAATAAACCTCAGAAGATGAACAAAGATCTGTCATCCACCTCTCACCTTTTTGTCCTTTACCTGCCATCCTGTTTAATACCAGATAATCAACTCCGAAAATAATAGTATTATGACGGAAAACAAATGTGAATGCTGTGACTGAGATCGGATTAACCATGTGGACAACTGAGCAGTTGCCCAGACCCACAAGATGCATGAGGGTGCTGGACGCTAAAAACTATTCACAATGTGAGTCTGATCACTGCAGCTGCACTGTTGTGTCTCTTTTCACAGACACGGTGCGCTTACAGAACGCCGCGTCTGCCACTGTAAACAAACTCATTTTAATCGATAGGTGTGATCACTTTAGACAACGTGGCAGCCGGGATTGGAAAGGCGGCTGTTTGCCATCTTATACAAAACAAACAGAGAGTGTATTTTACCACTAGAGAAAAGTAAACAGTCACCTCTGTAGTTCATAGTAAAAACCTGATTGAATAAGTATTGGGTCTATCATGGGAATTGGTTTTACTTTTATTTTGTTCTGAACAATCGTCAAGGCTCAGTTGTTATTTTTTAGGTGCTGTTTAAACACTGCCTCCTGTTAAGTATTTTTTAGAGAATAAGTCGTACTTTGTATGTATACTTTGGCCAGGGGTGCGACTTATTTGTGATTAACAAAAAAAAAAGAAAAATCAACAACCACTAGAGATCACTGTAGGTGTGTGTAACAGTATTACTGACAGCAATGCAGAAGAAGAACCACTCAGCTTTACACTGGAGAATGAAGAAATCCAAAAGTGATATAAAGAGGTTGGTCAACCTGTTAGCAGTTCTTTATGCTATGGTTAATTGAATAATTGTTCTTATGTAATATAATAGATTCCTCCTATGTTTCATTAAACAAACACAAAAAAAATAACCAATGTGTTAAGCTGCATACACACCGGGCATGTGTGGAGCTTTCAAGAACGCTCGAAATAGGCATTCTTGAACAAGCTTTTAGTATATGATGTTCACATTGGTCTATTGCTACCCAGTACTAGCACATATAAGTAGTTGGACGAAGCGCTGAAATGCTGAAGGGGTGCAGACTTTTTCTTTCTCAGCTCTATTCCGATATATGAAAGACTTGGAATTTCTCCTTTGTGATTCATTTTCAACTTGTTGGCTCTTTAGTGTTTTGAAAAAGACACTAGCCAAACGTTAATACCAAATCCGAGTCCCTGATTGGTCAAAGTTCCACTGGTTTAAATTTTTATCATTTTGTTTTGAGAGCCCAAAAATTGACCAAAAAATTGCACAAAATCTAAGTGTTTTGAACGTAGAAGCCTAAAACAGGTATATCCATGTGTTCACAGAGACTTTTAATTTGGAAGTGTTCGCTCAAACGCATGTTTCTGTGATTGGTGTAAACGTAGCATCACGGTTGTGAAGTGTGTATACTTTTAGTCTAATATTGGTGTCTATTTTGTCATTATGATCTGCCTTTCAAGATGAGATGTCCGTTCTTGTTCCCACATTAGTTACATATATTTCTCCCAAAAGAGCATCTTACATAGGATTTTTTTTTCTTTCTTACTGTGCTAATTTTTTGGCTTGTGTGACTTAAGCCTCTTTTCCACTTAGCGGTCCGGTATTTTAAGTGTTTCCATTGTAAAATTGACCCATTAAACAGTGCCGACCGTACCTCTTGAGACCCCTCATGCATTGAAGGTCCATAGAAAAATGGAACAGAATGGTTAGAGTGGAGCCTTACGGGACTGGTCGCTCAGTGGAAATAAGGCTTTATGTTTATAGTCCAAAAAATACGGTAATCTTTTCAGGCCAAAAAGAAAAGGTAAACATAAGTAAACATGCTCCCAAGTTCACATTGAAGTGCACAATCCATAGACTCAATTATTTCCTATTCTAAGTTTATGTAGATCATATTCTGGCACATCCCATCAGGAATCGCCACAGGAAATCAATTTTGACCAATCAGCACATTCCGTTTGTTCCTTCTCCTTCCTGATACAACCTTAGTTTATCTGGGCTGGGGACTGGCACAGTGAGACCCAGACACCAACCCCACCCCCTGTGGCTATATGGCCACATTAGAGTAAACCAATCATGCCCCCATTGGTTATAAGCCCTGGTTTCCCAGGCACCAGTTATAATATTTTGAAATAATAATTCATATTGTTTTTCTTTACTGTATTATGTTTTCAGTGATTGTACATATTTTAAGAAACAATTGAGTCTTAAAAGGAATGTATTTTAGATGCAAGGTGGGGATTGAAGAATGTTTGCCCAGGCCCCCAAAAAGTCTGAATCCGGCCCTGGCTGTGAACGTAAATAAAGAGGAGTAACTGAGGAGATTCCACATCTAATGCTTATTATTCACCTCTGAGGGATTCTGTTTACTGTTTGGACAAAATCACTTAAATAATAATAATAATCTTTGATTTCATTCTCAGAGAAGAATCCTCCAAAGTCCCCGTGAGCGGGCCTATCACTCGGCAAAGGCAAACACGAGTAGCCTATTCATTATTCATGTCATTGCAGTTGCCCTGTTATGATACAGTCCTATTTGGAGTGGGCTACCTGATTTGCTCAGCGCGTCCGTCAAAGCGGTGCGTGGCCC
>NC_050521.1:16939072-16949183 GCF_002922805.2 Oryzias melastigma
GACGCATCTCTGAAACTGACCAGCCGAGGAGGATCCCATCGAGAGAAAAATCACACTTTGCGCGCTCCGGAGGTAGGCACTGAAATCTCTATTATGCGCGCGCGCGGATGTGTGTGTGTTTGCGTATTTTGTTGGCACATGACAGCTTGATTCATCCTCCCCGATCCCTGCTTTCTTTCTCTCATCTGCTCTGATCGGACATTTTCATCCAAAGAGGGACGCGCAGCGTGCGTGCGGAGTAGACGCAGCCGTGCCTCCTTGGGACAGCTGTCGTAGCCTACATTTCCTGCGTCTCTGCTCCATCGATGCCTGCAAAGGAGAAAAAAAGAAAAAGAAAGAAAAAAGGGGGCCCCCACTCTCCCCAAATGTTCGCTTCAGGCTCGCAAATGCGTTTGAGACGCGGATCACACGTGTGTTGCAGAGATTTCGGGCATGCTTTGGAGACAAACACTGGCCTGTGGACGTCATCTTGAATCAGCGTTGGGCAGATTTGCGCCCCCCTCCCGAAAAAAAAAAAAAAATCAGGAGGGGTTAAAAAAAACCCCGAATGGGTGAATTGTGGCGAATAATCCACACTAATGAATGATTCATGAATGAGACCTAATGGGATAACGCATCCTCTTACAGCCATAGGCCCCTCCACCGTGATGTGGCGATTCACAGAAGAAATTCTTCCCGAATTGGCCTGAACGTCACCGCAGCGGCGCGCCGCGCAGCCTCACAGGCCGTGCGTAAATGCCTGCACTGTGGGGTCACTAGAGCAGTGTGTCTTCATGACTGGATGTTTACTGGATGTCTCAGGCAGCTACAGGGACATGCACAGTCAAAGTGATGACACCCCTGCTTTGTTTTGGTTGATTTGTATAAGACTTGCTGCAGTCAGGGGGTAACTTTCCTCCTCCAGTGCACCGATTAGATCAAAATATGCCTAAAAGAGGGATAAAATGGTTCGATGTGGTTGTTAATATTGCCTTTGAAGGCGTGTTTAATAATCACACTTTTGGAAAGTACGATAGCTTTCATTGCAGGGTGATTTGTGTACAGCGTCCCTCCTTGGTCACTCTCTGTGCTTTCACTAAAGTGTAATTTTCTTTTCAGTTTAAATTGGGTGAGAAATTGAGCCCAGTGACACATCACAACACCACAGCTCCGCTCCCTTTATGTGAGTCTGAGCATCACATTTTGGGCTTGTCCACGCCTGAGGAACATGTCAGGACCCTGCTATGGTGCTGGGGAGTCATAATTGTACTGCTGGTTGGCGTGGTCCTTGTCCGTTGTCTCTTTACTTGGGCACTTTATATGCTTGTAGAGGTGTAGTGATTCATTTTGATGACCTAAAATTGATCCAAGACGTCTATAGTCAAAAATTAAACTAGTGTTACAGAGATATATACCTGGTTACTGAACAATGCTGGTGTAGTTCTCCAGATTCACTGTATTTCTGGCAAGATAATCAAGTGTAAACAAACAAGTAAATAAGAATTATTGGCAAATCCATTAATATTTTAGTTTCATAAAGTTAAGCCCACTGTTGTTGTCAGAAAAACAAACCACTGTCCACATAAAAGTCAAGGTTCTCTTCTTTTTATGTCATTTTTCAGGGACAGTATATGCACGTGGAAACCACACAAGAAAAAGAAGGCCTCCATCTTGAAAAGAGGTTTTGTTTTATAGGTGGTTGGTTTCACCAATTCACCAAACCAACCAAATTACTTATCAAAATCAAACAAATATCCTAAGAAACAAATTTAATAAAAACATGTCTCCAAATCAGCAATTTGGAGGCACAAATCTGCATTTAAAACACATATGTCAAAGGAAACCAAAACCACAAGTGGGTCCACTGGACTTCCTGGATTTGGGAAGTGCTCTAAAGAACCAGGAAGTAAACAAAAACCCTGGGAGAAACACAAATCGAGTGACCACAAATACAAACAAAGTGATTTGCAACATGTCAGAACTTAGCCGAACAGTGTGTGCACCCACTGATGCCGTCAAAAACAAACCAGTGACATACGTGTACTCTGCCCCTGTTGATCAAAATAAAACAAACGGGACATTATTAGATCATTATACCTCTATGCTCAAAAAGTGATGATGGTTTGATCATTTTTTTGCTGCCATCACACGTGTGTTGTCCACTGTATTGTCATTTTTATAATATAGTAAAATAAATGGTAACACTTGATAATAATATTCTTTAACAAGCTTTATTAATAACGTTTATTAATGTGTTTATAGGTGTTAGTAAGACATTTATCATCACAATAAGCCGAATGAGGTTTATTAGATAGTAAGATTCATTAATATCTAAAGGAGACCATTGTCTACAAAGACCAAATTAATACGACTCCTACGTTTAACAAATGTATTAACTATCTCTACCAACATTATTTTTTATTTTTTTGCAGCACCCTATCTAAAGTATTACCAAATAAACCTACCATCTTCCAATCCAAATGGTATTTTCCTAAATAAAAATAATTGAAACGATTATACGATGATATAGGTCGATTTCATTAATAACTTTCCTCAGACAGATGGATCTGGTTGGATCATAGGGATATAAATCCATTCATTGATTCATTTTTATGCATCTGATTACACCACAATGGAGAAGATGTCCAGTGGGGTCATACATCCTCGTTTTTGTGTTTTTAACTTCCCCTTTTGAGTTTGGAGAAGGCTATTCTGCCACCAGTTTGTCTCCTCACTCTTGCAGACACCTCAGCCCCTGTCATCCTGTAGCCTGTCAGGACCGACTCAACTGTTTCGGGACACTTCGTGTCAGGCCTGCAGCCCCAGTGTTTGGGCTGTGACATGGTGGCTGCGGCCCAGCGGAGGCAGTCTTTCTCTGTGCTGCTGCTGCGGCTGCTGACTTCTGTAATTAAAGGCAGAAGTAAGTCCAGGGGAGAAGGCTAGGCTCTGATTGCTTTTCATGGCCGTGAGGAGGGAGCTGCAGCATTTCCTGGGGGACCCGGGCTGCTGCTGAGCTCTTTGCTGTCTGCTCTGCCCCCCAGACAGGAGCTGTTCCAGCAAGGCACACACATTTGTGCTCACACGCTCGTAAATGTACACATTCTGCTCGCTCTCGCTGAGATGCACACACAGCAGTTGGGAGGAAGAGTAAGAAAAAAAAAAACAACATCTGTAAGTGACAGGCAAACAATACTTTTAAGAATGTCCCCTTTTTGGTAGATGTGTGTCAGTATGAGCAGAGAGGCAGAACTGTTACACCAGAGTGATGTAATGAATTCAAAACAATGCAATCAGGGAGACATTAAGGAGCTCTGCGTTCATTGGCTGCTCTTTGGCATTGACGGAGCAGTTGATTGGTCTAAGTGTGGTTGTTAGCAGAGCCCCCGCCGCTTCCCATAGCAGCAGCCAAACCTATGAGGGCGGCGCTGCGCTCTGAGGGCTGAGCAAACATGCTCACATATAGGATATGGGTGGGCCCCGGCTCATTTGAAAATCTTGGGGAGGGAGGAAAAAAAAAAAAGAATGTGGATTCATTCATGGCTTGTTAAGAGGATTTTTACGCTATCAGACGTGTCGTAACAGAGATTTCCCTCTGAAGGGAAGCAGGATGGAGACACCGTTTGGATGCCATTCAAGTGGCAGGCCCCGCCTCGTTTTTGTGTTCATGAATTAGTTCTGCCACGATAATTAAAGTAATGCATCAGGATTCCAGCCATTAACAAATAAAAGTCCAATTAAAGCGGTGTCTATTAAACCTCTCGCCGCATTGCCTACTTGATCTCAGTATGTAGGCTGGTGGCCACTGGGACTGTGAGCAGGCAGGCTTGATGTTCACAGCTCATTTCCTGCTTCCACATCAGAACCCCCCCTCTTATATTGCAGATGGATAGATAATGTGAAATTTCCCCGGTCCCGCTCGCACTCTCCCGGGTCCCCTTGAATTTCAACTCGCGGGATCCTCGAAGCTCATATCGAGATGAAATGCTGAGAAATTTGAGAAAGAGGTGGGGACTCGATGGGAAAGGGCACAGGTGCAAGGAGCGGTGTAAAAACCGCACGTTCCTCAGCATGACTTGGAAAGGGAGGAAACTATATATGACAGGGCTGGATTTTAATTGGTTTCATACAGTGTACTTCTATGTGTTATTTCCTTTGTAATGGCACACATAGTGGCAATAACAGCACTGCTTTTTGTTATATAATAGCACTAATAGATTCCCCTTGTCTGCAGTGCTCCTAGTCTAATTTAAACATGTTTTTTTGGTCACATTGGATAGCACACACTAATATATATGCACACATATAACTAGGAACAGAATAAGGAAAGTGGTGATGTGGAGGGGTTGATGAAGAAAAAGGGAGCAAAACCTTGCAGGGTGCACGTTAAAAGCAGCAAAACTAGGAGGGGTGGAGGGGGTGAGAAGATTAGAAGAAGGGCTGGACAGAGCGCGGTGTGAGCGGACCGAAGAAAAAAGGGACAGACATAGTTACTGTTTGTGATGATGGTGTTGTGGGAGGTTGTAAGGGGGTGGGGTTCAGGTTGCATCCCTCCATTGCAGCCAGCCGGAAAAAAAAAAAAAAAAGAAAGAGAAAGTCTGATTCATTTCTAATGGGAGCGAAGCTTGCTGTGCCCTGAATGTTTCCCTGCACCTTTCATTTTCTAAACGCTGTTTTGTCTGTTCACCACTTAACAAGCCACCAGTGCCTCCAAAAGAAACCGGCTCTTTATTTGCTTCTGTACATAATTACCAGCCATTTAAGACAGGCTTGTTTTCCACGCCAAATAATGTTGTGAATTTATGTATAAGCACAAGACAGACTGTGCTTTGCATTAGGCCTTTCTCGCCGCCCGAGTTTGTAGAAATCCACGTCCGTATAGGGGATTGCTGGAACTCGTCTCTTTTAATTGCATCACCGTTTATGCAGACGGTTGCCGTTTGTGCCCTTTTCAAACAATAATTGAATCCAGCGGCTGCTCCCTCATAGCCTCAGGATAATGCAGATGCAGTCAGCTGACCAAAGATGCTTTATTTTATTTAATTATTTATTAACAGTCAGTTGTGGTGTAACAATTATTATAACTATATTCCTAAAATCCAACCAGATCGATCCGTCAAGGTAGGTTGCTAGTCAGATCAGCCGATACTATTAAAACATCTCTTCAAAATAAAATAAATAAGTATCAATATGAGAATATATCACTGGAATTGAGGAATTGTAGCTTTATTTAGGTCCAATATGTGGTAACTGAAATTTGTGACCCTACATTGTGGTATAATGTTCTAATAATGTTCTATTTTGACATGGAAGAGCAACAGTGGCCTGGACTTTATGAAACTAAAATGTGAATGGATTTACCATTAATTCTTGTTCATACACATTAAATTTACACTTGATAATATTGCCAGAAATACAAGAAATCTGGAAAACTTTACCTGAACCATTCAGTATTTTGGCTGCCATAAACGATTATTTTAATAGTCGACTAATCAGAATTTTTTTTATAATTATTAGTCGACTAAACAGGTCATGCGCAAAGTGGATGTAAAGCACAAATCTTAACCATCATTAGCTTTAAACTAAACTAAAACTAGATATATAGCATTACATGCGATAGTGCTAGTGTGAATGCTGTTAGCTGAATTTGGCCGCTGAAGATGCTAAAATTGATAACTAAAATTGTGAATTTGGGAGGTGAAGTTGCTGAAGCTGATAGCCAGCCGAAGTATTAAATGACAAATTAACCTAAAAAACAAAAAAAGCCCAAATTAGCCAAAATATCTAGCATGCAGCTGAAATATAGATTCCAAAACAGCCTAAAAAACAAAAAAGAGCCCAAGTTAGCTAAAAAAAAAGCTAGCATGTTAATGAAATATTAGCTAAACTCCAAAAAAAACCTAAAACCCTTAATAAATGCCAATATAGTCCAAAAGGCTACTATAATGCCATTATAAATTTTAACTTTACTCCACTCCGACTCCATATAATATAAAGTAATGACTAATCAACTATTAAATTCGTCAACGACTGTTTTAAAAGTCGATTAGTCGCCTAACAGTGACAGCCCTATTCAAAATTTGGTTGGATCGGATCGTTCAAAATTAACCGATATAAATTGTACCCTCAACCAAAAATGATATGAATCGAATCGCCAATAAAATCGATAGAAACGCTCCTAGCAGTCAGAGGATACCTGGGCGTGTACTGCATGAAGTTACATCTGACTCTCGTTATCTTCTTGATGATACAACAGTATTGCTGCTGCTTTACTACTGATAGTAATTATAATCATTCACTGTTAGTGGTCCTTGTCACAGGAGTGGGGCACAATGGAAATAATAATTAGGACCTCTCATTTCAAATGCATCACAGGAGAGAGTATGAAGTGTGTACCACTGCTCCTTGACTTCTAGGATGTACAGCTGTGTGTAAACTCACTTGTTTCTCAGTGTGTTGGCTGCAGCACATCTCAGTAACAATTTTCTGCTTTTTTTTTTGCCTCCTGTCATTTCTTACGCAACTCCAACGCCGCACTGTGTATTTTACATTGTGACAGTGACCCAGTCTTTGCTGTCATAAGCAAGTAGCTAATTGTAGCATTAAGAGTCTTGAAGGGCCAGGATGTGGGCCTGACATTTATTCTCGCCTCACCCATGACAGCAGCACGCAGCGGCGTTGTGCCGCTCCGCCGTGCACAAACACACATTTTTCAACTCGCTACTCTCACTGCTCCTCTAACCCATTTCCTCTAGTCATCATTCAGCGACATTGTCAGAACACGGCTCGCGCATATATCACATCTGAGCCAGTAAAACGCTCCCCACAAGGAGTCAAATGTGCACCTCAGTGCAGCCGCTGCTGATAAAAGGAGCTAATTCATCACTTAGTTCCTCAAAGCTTCATAGGATTCTGGCAGTGTTTTGTAAATCCTCTGAGTTTTGGATTTGTGGATTTACTAAAAAAAATTCAGATTTCCACTGTGTTGATGATCATTTTAGGTCAGTTATCACACAATGCTACCATCAAAGGGTTATACTGAACTTAAATCCTCACTATAGTTTATTTAGAAACGTCAGAGTTTAAAGTCCCTCTTTGGTAATCTTTTGATTTATTGTAAAAGCATTCTCAGTGGTCTTTCAGTTATGATTATGCCGATTTTAACCAAAATCAGCCTAAAATATTTCTGCAAAGCAGCAGCAGTTTGGTTGTGCATGCAACCCCCCATTTCCCATCATACACCTGTTTACGCTCTCTCCTGTTAGCTTACAGCCCGCCACACCCCCAACCAAACATTACTATTGCAACAAACATTTTGAGGAATATTGGAGCTATGCAGTCGTACAGTTTTGAACCAGACTCCAGCTCAGACGGCGAAAACAAAGACGTTCATGGATCTATTTGTCTGTAAGTGGATACATCAGAGTTGCAAGCCTTTTCCAACTGATTCTCATCTATTTGAAGGAAGATATACTCAAAGATGCAATTTTAAGCTTAATTTTCTTTATATATGCCATTCATCATGAGAATATATTAAAAGAACTTGTTAAAAAGATCAAAAATACTAGTTTTGTTGGAGTGATCAAAGCTAAAGTTGGACTGACTTTACAAATCCCTAAAATCAGACAAATAAAACTTAATTTTTGGACTTGAATTGTTAAAGAAATACTCAATCCAAGTCAAGGAAAGAAAAATGGATGCAAATATGATCAAAGCCTTATAGAAATGAAATGTTATGTGCATGTACTATTTTCTGTAATTTGTAATAACACATCTTAGTTTCTCAAATGTACAAATCGCCTGTTCTCCAAATTTAAACCCAGACTGACGTCGACACAAACCCCTGTTATGTGCCGAAGCTTAATGTGTTCAGATGCGGCAAATAAAATCCATTTAATTTCCCAAGCATCTTGTGAGTGCTGTGTTCTTGGAGAACGAGACAATGCAAACAGACACTGATTAGCTCCTCTGAAGTGTGTGCTGGTTTTTGTTTTGCCTCTGCAGAAGAGGAATCGAGCCGTTGAGTGAGCTTTTTGTGTGTGTGTTGCAGAGTGGTCATCAGCCTGAGATGAAGTTTAATGATATGCGTCATTAATGTAATACACAGTGAAGTAGGTATTTGTGAATCAGTGAACGTGACAGCCTGTTTGGGGGTTTTACTGTACTCCGTTGGAGGACATAAAAGCTGTCCGAACCCCCGGTTCTCCAGATCTATTTAAAATAAAATGAATAAAACGTACTGTTTAGCATCAACAAGCTTTGAGAAATAATGGCTACATCTGATAAATTATTGAATGAACTTGCAGCGATTGCAGGGATGTAACACCTCTCCTATCAACACACCCGCCGAGCCGATTCAGGTCAGAGCTGTGTTGGTGGACCTTTGCACATGGTTGATGGGCTGATCAGTGCACACTCCTGGCAGACGAAATATGTTATTTTTTTTTCTCAATACAAACCTGTTGAGTTGTGATGCCATGGAATGAGGCAGTGCTGTCACACCAGCGCAACCTGCACGTGCGGGGTTGCCACAGTAACCACATGCGTTCAGACGGTGTTGTCAAAAATACCAATACATGTTTTTACACCAGTTTGAAGTCAAGGCAGAAATCTTACAGCATTTATCTGATATCTGAAATAATACAATTAAGCTATTTCCTGGTTTTTGATTAGATTAACTTTTATTTAAGTGGCCTCATGGATTTTTAGTATTTTATTGTTTTTCACTGATTTAATGCAAGAAATTTACTGTAGGACTTTCTCGCTAGTCCCCTTTTTTATTAAATGTCAGAGATTTTGCTTTAGTACACATTTTTTGGTCACATTTGTTGGATTCACTGTCAGATTGGACAGAGACCATCGCTCCAGAAGCTGATGTCTTGCTGAATGTGAATCATTTGCTCACAGTCAGCGATAAACGCCGCCAAAGTCACACCCTCTCTGTACCTGGATATTGCCTGCCACGTCTGAAGGACTCCCAGATATCCGTCTGTCACAATCCAGCATCACCTTTTGTCTTTAGACCGGCCTCGGTGGCTCACACAATTATAGAGCCAGGTTTTGTGTCGAAAAAGGCAAAAGAAGAGGTTTTTGGCAGCTCGCTTTTATTTGGAACAAATCCCTGCAGTCGTTTTTTTAAAATCATGTTTTAAACCAAAATTATTTTTAGATTATATGAACATTTTAACTCTGATTTGCATACTTACAGTCAAATCGTAGGATTAGCAGAGTTGCTTGTGAAAAGTTTACAATATTGTTGCTTCACTCCTTTCTTTTTTTGTCTCCTTCACGCTGTTTCTATCCTGTGGGCTAAATACTTTGAATTCATCACAAGACCAGGGATTTTCCTTTTATATTCAAATGACATTATGTACAATGTACTGCTTTGATATCTGTCTCTGAGGTGTGTGTAGATGCCTGGGCTCGTGTGTACCTTTTTTTTGCCTTTTGTGTGCACTATTTGGGATTTGCTTATGGTTTATTTATGCAGGTAATTCTATTGAGAGAATCCTTTTGCGAGGCTGGAGCTAGCCATACGATGTAATAGGTTTAAAAAGTGATATCAAAGATGTATGCTGCTGCAGTGTTTTGGCTCGAGTGATGAGGCCTCTGGAGATGCGGTGAATCTGTGTTCACTGTGCATAGAAAATTTGCTGCATGCTGTGTGTGTGTGTGAGCATTGTTTATATATGTGTGTTTTATATGCACTCGATTTATCTGTTTTAGGGGACCGCCTGCGCTTCCAGAAGTCCTCTGTGTTGGCTGTTAATCCCTTGCTGCTTAGTCTATCCAGACTTAGTGACCTGACAGAAAATTAGCAGTAGCAAACACTGTGGCACACATTTTGCATCTCTTTCTTGCTTGCAAATCTGCCCACTATTCAGACTCCACAATAAATGCAGCAACAGCCTGCCAGCCACTTGGACACATGGGCGTGCATGTATGAGCTGTCTGCACAAGCCTGCTTGGCCCCTTGAGCTTTTCTGCGGGCGCACAAGTTTGTTTTTGTGCATGCATACTTCAGTCCGCATTCACATTATAATCGAATCTGTTTTTTTCTATTCAATATGTGCTTTAGGTGATGCTGACAAGTATGCACGGTTATTTGGAAAAACACTTGATGCCCCAAAGGATT
>NC_050521.1:16949214-16969360 GCF_002922805.2 Oryzias melastigma
AAAAAAAAAAAAAAAAAAAATTAGAAACAATTTACACTTTGACTCCATCTCTGGGGGCTTTACAAATTGTTAATTTAAGTTCCCATTATACAGTTAAATGTATTTAGGAGAGACTAAAAATTAATTCCATTAATCTTGGAAGCAGCTGGGGCGTCTGTATCCGTCGAGACAGTTTTCTCGTCCCTCCTGAGACCTGTGGGTTTTCCCATCACTTTTAAAATCAATTACCTTCCTTCCTCCCTCGCCACTCCAACTCTCACTAAGTACTCTTGTCATATTCTTCATTAGAAAACCCAGCACTTCACCTATACCTCGCTACGAACACCTCAACTCAGAACTCTCAGAATTTTTAAGTGTTCGCCGAGTGTCTCTCTCTGATCTATTAGCATGTGTCGCGCAGGTTTTCGTACAGGTGCGTTTTCAGGCCTCCCTTACAAATAGGATGTGACGGGACGAGACCTTTTAGTCACTAAAGCCGCAACAAAAGGGCTGGTGGGGAGCGGCTTCAGATGTCGGGAGAGATCCTGTTATTCTCCCTCGTGCACCATCTCACAAACATCTCCCTGCACAAACTGAGGGGGAATAAGCATGGATATGCTTGACGGCTGCTTCCTATTTTAGTCGTCGGCAGGTAGGCGGATGAGTTGAACTGTGTAGGATCTCTGTGCAGCGAAGTCTTCGTCTAATTAGTTTGTCTAATTATGTCTTTGTGTGGAAATTTCTCAAATTAGTGGTATCGTGCCGAATGTGAGCATGCTCATTAAGGTTGTCATGAGAATTGTTGTGGCAGTTGGAGAAAAAGAGAGGAGAAAAGGGAGAAACTGTGTCACTGGTCCCGAAAAGCTCCCCAGTGGTCTAGATCCCCTTTATCGAATCCAAATGTTTTTAAATGGGGAGATACAGCGCTTCTTCCACAAGGAAAAAATGTTTCCTTTGCCAGCAAAACACCCTGTTCCCCCCCTGTGCAGGAGCTCCCGCTATTTCTGGCAGACCACAAAAAAAGGTCTCCTTTGATTTACCGTTGTATGTCAGCAGCAAGAGTGTCACAGGATCTGGGATGTAGGTGTCTCACATGCAGAGACTCTCTGGCTCTTTGCAAGATGCTGCAGCGTCATTTCTGTTTCCTGAGTCTCAAACGCTCCTCACAAGGTGTCCTTGGGCATTGGAGTCACAATGCATTAGCCGCTGGAATATTGACAAGAAAAGTAAAAGCTTCTTTTTGAGCGAGTGGCGAAGTCCACAATAGAAGCCAAGAGGTTTGAAGGTTGAACACATTGCAGCACTTTGCATTTTACAGACCCTGTTTGATTTTGATGTGAAACTGCTGTTATTTTTGTTTTTTTTAAGAATAAGTGTAGCCTTGGAAACCCCAGAGCTGCAAATGAAACCTAGGTTGTTTTAATTTTAGTCGCATGCTGGTTTGGTTTGGTTTTGTCAGCAAAAGTTTTCAGCTGGGGATATGATAGGAGTCTTTACCTAAATATCAAGCCCTACTTGCTGTTAGAGACACCAAGGAGCACTCCTGCTCAGTGGCATCAGATATATTTAAAATCTGATATTTTGAAATGCCAAAGAAATTGCGACCAGGGATGTTGTCATTGAGGTATTTGTGTTTGACAGAAAAGGATTCACTGTTATATAAGATCAAGTCTAACCCTGTTTGGTCAGCAGAAACCTCAAGTCCTGGTCCGTCTGAAGGAGCTGGTCTGATTGTTAATTAACTTTGGTGCAGTCCCCATGGTGTACAATGCAAATAAGCTATGCAGCGGACCAAGAAATATGCATTACATACAGTAGGGGTGTCCAGCTCCAGGTCTCCTGCTGGTTTTCCAGAAATCCTGTATTATCTGCTGTTGGTTACCTGGATTAGGTTTGTTTAGCCAATAAGGAGCTTCAATGGCAGTTTAGTTGGAAAACATGTAAGACATTGGTCCTAGACACCTGGATTAGGGGCTGGATTAATTTCCATTCTAAAACCAAACTTTCATCGAATATCCAATCAGGGCCCACGATTTATTTGAATTCAGGTCTTTATTTATTTTTACATTCATTGAGGTTACAGATTATAAAACCTCCAAAAAAAAAAAACAGTCCACTGAATGATACAGAACTAGTAAATTTTATTCTTAAACTGTTTTTAATTTTCTGTCCCCATTTCAGTCAGTTTTACTTAGCAATGTTTTTACGTGGTTTACTTTAGTCTTCTAGCAAACCAAATGATTTAATATAAAGTAATAAAAATGTTAAACACTTCCCTCCTTTTTTAAATGAACACAAAAGTAAATCATAGAAATAAAGACAATAAAAAACTATCTTGAGGCTTAAGTCGCCAGGTAGACATAACAAAAATAGTAAACAGTAATGTGTGATGCCTTTTTTGATAAAATTATCAAGTAAAGAAAGCAAAGGAAACATCCAAACTTCATTTTTAGTTATTCTTAAAAAAAAAAAGCATATTTTTTATAGTGAGCTTTCAAAAATGTATTTTATGGGTTTAAATTGTCTCTAAACCGTATTGATTCATTGATTAGATTCATTTGATTTTGGATTTTTGCCACTTTTGTAATTTGATTGTTAGTCTTCATGGAACTATTTAAGTAATACCAGTTAAAGCTATTTCAGCATTTTCTAAAACAACTATTTCCTAATAAAATCATTTTTGGAATACAAATACACACACAAAAACACATCAAGAATTAATTTGATTACATTTAATCAATTAATAATTATGTGAATTTGAATCAAAAATATGAAAGTGGTTCCCTGTCCTAAAAATAAAATTAGTGCCCCAAAAAGGTGCAGAAATCATGGAATAGTTTTATAAATAACAAAGTTAAAAACAGTTGAATTGATGAGTCCTGAGCTTGGATCTGAGAGCAGGAGGTTATTATGGTGTATTAACCTCATATCATGCAAAATGACTGTTTCAAAGGAATAATCCATTATACTACGTACATGTCGGGCATGTGATGCGTCTTCAAGAAGAACTTTTAGCACATGTTGTTCACACTGGACTGTCCCCACCCCATACTAGCTCATGTACCTATGAGGATTGGTCCGAAATGTTAAAGCGTATTTTGGAAGCTCTGTTCCAAAAACGCGAAAGACTTGGTTTTGATCAGTAGAAAACTAGCCCAAATGGCTCTTTTACTGTTAAAGATTGTGACCCTTGGCCTAGGCAGTAGAAGTGTGAGAAATCCAATTCCATAAAGTTGACAAACACAAATAAAGCTGTGCAGTATTTATTCCCAAAATTTCGAGCTATTAATGTGAAACAGCTAATAAGCACATAGCCAAAGTAGAGGGGGGTCAGAGTCTCCCCTGACCAAAGATGAACATCCAATATTGCCCTCTCTGGCTTCCCCCTCTTCATTTTCTTCATTTTTTTTGCCCCCATCTTTTCATAGACCCCTCTTCTTCTCACTCTCATTCTGCATTTCAGTCCTGCTCCCCCCCTCTCCTTCCCCCATGCTTGGTCCTCCAGTAATTGGTATTCCGAGTGGCAGCTGGGATCCATACAAACATAGCATACAGAGAGAGGGTGAGAGTGAGCGACGCAGTGTGTTTGTGAGGTAGAGAAAGACATGGAGGCAGGGAGAGAAAGAAAAAGCCAGCAAGTCAATACGCTGGTTCATTAGAGCACTGAGTCACAGTGGCCGCTGCCTCGTTTGTTTGTGTTTGTCCAATACTCTTGTCTTAAGCAGAGCCCAACGCTTCTGTCCGCTCACACTGGCAACACACCCCAGGCTGCCTGGACGAATGTGATATGGGCTTTTTTTGTCACATATGGTCTGACCAGTTTATGAAAAAAATGTGGAATCATGGATCCTAATCAAAGGTTTTTTCTATGAAGCAGGTCAAGTTCATGGTCAGAGTGTGCTGCATTAGATATCGTCAAACCTGCTGTGTCTTAGAGGTTTTCCACATATGATTGCCTGATAACACAGTGTACTGTACGGTGGCCCTTAAGTGCAAATCACTCAACGCAAAACAAATGAAAGATTTTGGAAAACTAAATGAAATAAAAAATGAAAAGAAATCAAAATGAAACATTTCAGAAAACAAAAGTAATTTCCAGAAATCAAAATGAAATGCTAAAAAATGAAACACAATAAGAAAGTGGAAAAATTGGACGATGACATTTGATTTTTGATGTTTACGTCTTCAATATCCGCTTACTAATGAAAGAAAATGTTATCATTATTTTTGAGCAGATCCAGTATCGCTTAAATAATCTTTGGTTAAATCGATGGACAAAAGTCATCATAAAATCATCCTAAAAATTTATTTTTTGGTATCTGGAATTTTGTTTTGATTACTAAAATGTGTGATTTGCACTTCAGGGCCACCGTAGTACTCCATTATACAGGGCTAGCTAATGAGTTAATAAGCAACGCAGCAGGAAAAACTATGACGTCTGATTGTGACTGAGGACAGGTCACCTGACATGGGATTGAGTGGCAGAGGAGCAGAAAATAAAATGGAACTCTGCGGTTATTGAAAAAATGAAATTGTATGTACTGAAAAAACAAGAGCGGAGTGTTTTCTGGTCACAGTGAGCTGAAAGCAGACCACTTGTAGGGATATTGAAAGAGAGATAGAGAGGTAGGTTAAGAGCGAGGGCTGAAATGACCCGCTCCTCTTTTCAAGGCCTGTTTATTTTTGGGGAAACAGTAACATGTCGGTGGCGATGTGGTGGTCAGGACACGACCACTGACTCCTAAGGCCCTCGTGGTGCATGGTGACCTCTCATTACTGCTGCTTGAGGAAGCGTGTAACAGAGGAGATCACTCCAAAGGGCATTTGTGTGGATGCGCCTAACCTTTTAAACCATCGGGATACGTCAACCATACAAATAACTCATTAACCTTATCCATTTAAATGGAAAGCTTCAACTTTTATCCTGCACCCCTTCATCTCTCCACTATTTGATTTGCTTAATTGCCCAGTGTACCTGATGCAGATTTCAAGTCCTTTTGCGGTGTGGTTGATGCAGTCATACAGCCAGCAAGAAAAGGATTTGGTCCCTTTTGCTCCAAAACTTAATGAAGCTGGTTCTAATTAAGGGGTAAAGACAGAAAGAAATAAAGATGAGAGCACCTTTCTTTGTGTGTGGGGTTGTTCAATAACTTCAGCCTTTTAATCACCCATCTCAGATGCAGAGTTGTTCCAAAGGCTTGGACAATAAGCACTACTAATACCTCAGTGCATATGCACACCACTACTGGCTTCAGCTCCTCACAGGCTCTAATCAATAAACCTGATTATCAACAGGAAAATCTTAGCTGTTGAGTTTCCACTCAAAACCCAGGACTGCTTTGGAAAACATTTAGCCCAAATTTTCCTTATTTTTTTAAGAAAAATCTTCATTTTTAAGGTTTGAAATAAAAGCAAAATCTGTTTGTTTTTAAATAATATTTCTTCCATGACTAAACTAATAGCAGTAAGATACAATGGAGTATTGGGATCAACGTGAAAGGAAAAAAATAATTAATACACACGAATAGAATCTTAAAAGTATGAGAAAACATAAAAAATGTCATGAGATTAAACTTGTAAAATGACGAAAAAAAAGTGCAACTTTTAAAAGGGAAAAGCCGTGGTTTTCAAAAATAAATTTAGTGGTGCAAACCTTCTTGCACTCAATGCACCAATTGAAGGTGATGCCATAAGGTTTTAGTTGATCATAGGAATCCATGAGCAATAAATGTATTTAGTCCTCTGCAACGGAAATCCACGCCTTATGGGTCAAGAATTTTCTACTAAAGAGGGACAATTTCCTCAACTTTTCACTAAAAGACTTAGGCTGAATCCAAATTCTTCCCCCATCCCTACAGTTTCCCCCTAAAACCTACATTTATCCCTCCAAACGGAGGTTTATGAAGAATAGTGTCTTCAAATTCGGATGTCATCAAATACTACGTTTAGCTACGTTAGCGGGCTAGCTGCTAATGCTCAGAAATACATAAAAACATTGGTTTTATAGCTTTGAAAAGATCGTGCTAAAACAAAAAGTCATAACTTATATTTAAATGTAAACTTTGTGCTTCATCCACGTGAAGAAAAGGGTTTCTCCTCCACGGCTCACCATACCGACGGAGGATACAGAACTCGAAGTCCCTTCGCTCTGCCTTTAAAATAACGATTTAACACATCCTTTTCAATCGGAGAGGTGGGGGAAGAATTTAGATTCAGCCTTAGTGTTTCCATATTTGTGAAACCAAGGTTGAAGTATTCGATTACAGTTCGCTCTACATCTCCTTTTTTAAATTGTTTATAACAGCCTTTTGCCCCATAAATTTGTGACTTTAATTTAGTAAATTCTTAATTTATAACTTGTGAAATTTTAACTATATAATTGTGAAAATATTAACTTTTTTTGACTTATAATTCTACAAGTATTCTCATAAAATTGTGACTTTTTTCTCATAATTTTACAACTTTATTCTGATAAAATCTTGATTTTTTTTTTCCTTCATACTATTTGGACCTTATTTTAGTATATATATATTTTTTGTCATGATGGCACTAATGCTCTGTCGTATTAAGGTGTAATGTCTTGATTATTTTAAAATTTATTATTTTATTTTTTTAAACTCAACATTTGTCAGGAAACATGAAAAAGAAATAGATTTATGTGTTTTCTTTGTTCAAGAGTTATATTTGACACCGTCCCCCTTGACCTTAAGAACATTTGAAGACTGCCGTTTTTGGCAAACACAATAGCATGAATAATTCAGTTTAGCAAAAGTACAAACATTACAAGTTAGCTCATGGCACTTTGCAGAGACCAAAACAAGAATTTTTTAAATACTAAAAAAAAAAAAAAAAAAAAAAGACACTTGAGAAAGTTATAAAAATACATTTTCCTTTCTGTATGAGTAAACTTTCCAGAGTAAACTAAGCTAATGTTTGGTTAGACTGTGCATGCTCCACTGGGGACAAACTACACACTGCAAGCTAACAGGTTATTTTCCATGGTGCTGAGATTCACTGCTAATTCATTAAGCCTCAAGTCCCAACGCTCGAAAATGACTTTATTACAAATACAATTATAGCTAAAGGAGGCAGAGGATCAACAAGGCATCTCATGATGAGCCCAGAGTGGATGAAACACAAGAAGGGAGGGACAGTCACACAAGCAGGCATTGTGTCAAACTCTGCTCCTAGCAACACAATGTTGCAGCACACATAGCGTTTTAGCCAGCGCTCGCTTTAAAATGTAAAAGTAAAATGTAAACACTCACCAGAAATAACGTTAGCTTGAAATCTGTTGTGGTTTGAGTGGATTAAGATAAAAACATTGTCTTAATTTCTGAATCTTGTTATGATAATTGTTATGATTTGATTTTAACAAAATGCAAAAAAAAAAATTAACACGTTTCTGGTGATGGAGGACATATATTAAGAAAGTTAAGCTTAAAATTGTATTTCTGAGTATTTCTTTATTTAAATTGTGGAGCAGACGAAAAAATGTCACTTAAAAAAGCTAGTTGAAGTTACGTAGAAGCTATAAGGGCAAGTCACAAGCTCCCTGCTCCACTCTATTTGTATGCATGCGCTGGTAGACATTTTTGTTTTTGTCTTTCAAGCTGGTATATGGTTTAAAACTGTGCGCCTGGATAGCTCAAGTGTTGCTCTTTGTTTTTGCTGTGCTGGTAATGTTAGGTTGGGCTACGTTAGGCTAGCTGGAGAGAGTATAAACAGATGGATGATGGGATGTAGAGGTGGGCTCACTCTACTTATACTGTATGTTCTTACTCATAAGTCAGAGGTGAATTTCTAATGAACTACTGCCGCTCTGCAGAAACTATGTGCTCGAAAACAACACATTTTTTTTTATTTTGGCTGAAAATGGCTTAATTATAATAAAAATTCCACTTTTTACAATAGATCAAAAGATGATTAGTGGGACTTTATGAAAGTGACTCCATGCAATGTTAGGATTATAACAGTAATTTGTGAAGGAATCACGTTTTGAACCAGATGTTACTTCCATATTCAAAATAAAAAAAAAACATAAATAAAAATCTCTTGCCCATATAAATCATAATGTCATTGGGATCTTTCTTAACTTTGACTTTTATTTCATTGCACACATTGCAGTCTGTGGTGATATGAGCTTCTATCTTTAGCAAAGGTACATTGCACTTCTGTGTTGGCAGCATTAATGCAAAAAAGTAAATTGAGATTGTGGAGAAGCACATGCTGCCTTCAAGATGACATTTTCTCCCATAGACATGGACACATTTTTAGCTGATACAAAGCAACATTTTTAAAGACTGCACAAAGTCAGAGCTGCAGAAGAAGAAAAAGATGCTGGAACTGGACTAACCCGCCCGCCACAGAAAATAAATCACATAGATATTAAATAGCGCTTTGCTATTGCACACCTCAAGACACTTTAACAGAAAGAAATGGGAAAAATTACATCTTAAAAGCTTTATTGAAAGTTAATGAGACAAAACACAAATTTATGATGGCAGTACAGCATGATCTCAGAGTATAATGATATTCTTTGAGTTCATATAGTACCTTCTACAGTTAGATAAAGGTCAAAGTAATTGCAGGATTCTTGTTTTTTTTTTCCATACTATCTGCTTTTCTGACCCAGCTGTGAAGAAAATGTTCAAATGCATCAAGCGTCTAAAAATGGGCATTTCTCTCTTGCATTTTTGCACTCCATCTCAATCTCTTCTCCTGCTCTCAGTCTGTCTCTCTGCCTTCTTGGCTGTCATATCTCTTTATACTGTTTAGAAATGCTGTACATTGTGTTACAGGGTTGCGACTGATAGCCTGCCAATTTCAGTTGTGGCACATCAGAGAGGCTAACCCCCCCTTTCCACCCCTTTTCTCCAATCGTAGAGACACACATTAAAGTCATGACAGTGTGCTCCCTTTTTTTCCTTACCGCTCTCATTGATTCTACACAGCCTGATTAAGTGTTTCACAAAAAAGCTTTTTTATGTATTATGGAGGAAGACTACTGATCACACTGTGGCCAAAAGCTGCAGCACAGAATGTCTCGGTGAAGGAAAACACAGAAACTCCCTCCTGGCGCGGTTTGTTTTGCAGACGTGTTGCAACTTTGCAAGCAATAGACAAGAATTATTGTTCTTTGTCATCAGAGATTCCAAGACCATTTATATTTCTTTCCGTGTAGCCTATCAATAAGCTTCTAAGCCGGGTTTCAAAAACTAATAACATCAGTGACTTCAAGAGGGGGGAAAACAAATATCAAAGGAAGACGGCGCATTAGCAGCCAGGGATGGTGTGAGAAAATCAAGATTTGTAGATGGTCTGAAGGGCAGAGTGGTGTTGTTGTTCTGTCCCATGTCCTCCTCATTAAAACCCTCAAACACATTATTCTCTAACACCCTTTCTCTAGATTCTCCCATCTTATGTCTGGGTTTTATTTTTTATTTTCCTACCCCTGCTCTGCCCACCCTTTGTCATTCCCTCACTGTGTCTCTTTCTGTGTATTTCCTTTCTTCTCCTTCTGTCCTGTGTCACCCCCCTCCTCCCGTCCCGCCTGCCCCTGTCCTTTAGTTTTGAAGCCAAGTAAAAGAGTCGCCTTCTGAAGCAACGGGGAAATAATTTGTGGCTCACAGAACAAAGGGAAATCTTTGCTGTGGGAGTAATGGAATGGGGTTTTTTTGTGATGGTGGATGAAAACTGCCTCATTTAAACAAAAATCATGTTTTTGTTTGAATTTAGAATGTTTCTGTAGTATTTTCGTCATGAAAATTGAGCTAAATTTAGCATTTCTGAGGATATTTTTATTCAAATTGTTGTGAATAAGAAGCAGATGAAAAAATGCTGATGACACAAGATTTTAGGTGTAGCCAGAAGCTCCCTGCTCCACTAAATTCTGATGCCTCTAACTGCAAACAAATACATGTGCGTCTCTATTTTCCTCATCTGATATGGAATCCAACTAAAAACTGTACGGCTGGAAAGCTTCAATATTGTGGGGGGCTGTAAGTTAGCAGTTAACTTCTGTGCAAACAGTCGTGCCTACGACTCAGAGGAAAATTTATAATAAGCCCCTGCTGCTCTGCAGAAACTATGTCCTAGAAAATGACATTTTTTTTCTATTTTGCCTTAAAACGCCATAATTAGAATTAAAAGACCATCAGAAACTCTTTTATAATAAATCAAAAGAGGATTAAAGTTGGATTTAGGGTTAAGAGAGGAAAATATGGATACAAATAATCATTTCTAAGAAAAATAAAGGCAGCACATGATCATGAGGCATTGCTATACCACCAGCTAAGGATGCTCAATTCATAAAGAAGAAAAGGAGAGTAAATTCCAATAAGAAAATCTTTGAAAAACTGTCATGTGGGATGTAATATGGTTGAATATTGCTTCAAAGAGACCTCTATGATCCCTTATTGAGCTGTTATCCCAGTGCTACCTTTTGGCTTCAGAGACTGTGAAGAAATTAGAACGACATTTATAATAAAATAAGGAGCCAAAGATGCAGTGGATTTCTCTATTTTTATTATTCTGTTTCGTCTCAATTGTTTTAAATTTCTCTTGGCTGTAAACGTTGAAACACACACATTTTTTTGTTTAATTATTTCCTGCCATTGACACCTTTGAATCAATGTATTAAACTCTAATAAACTAAATGTCACGTACTAAGAAAGATGTAGACGAATAGAAGACTTCTTGTGGCTGCACAGTGGTGCTCCCCTGTCTGGGCGTGTGATGTGCGTTCAAGAGCGTGCTAATCAGGAGTTCTTGAACGCACTTTTAGTGTTTGCACTGTCGCTACCGAATATTAGCGGATGTAATTACAGTTGTCTAAGCTTTTTTCCTCACAGCTTGATTCCAATATATGAAAGACTTTAGCCTTGTTTCCACTGAGCGGTCTGGTACAGTACAGTTTGGTATTTTGAGCGTTTCCATTGCAAAATAGACCCATGAAACAGTACAGAACCATATGGCTTAAGGGCCCCCGTCTATTGTAGGTCCATAGAAAAATGGACGGTTGGGGTGGAGTCGATGTAGCCACCTGTTGATTGGCAGAAAGTGATGACGACATTGTTTTTATTTATTTATTATTGCACTAAGCTAGCTTACTCTTCTTAGCTGCCTGCAATCTTCTTTCAAACAATATACAATTCATGTTATACATGTAAAGCAAGAAAAAGAGGAGCTGCTGAATGACCTCCATCTTTGTTGCTTTTCTAGTCACCACGCGACACGCTAGCTTCTACACCATGCAAGCGCCGTAAAAATAAACAAACCACTCAGTGGGAGCGAGGATTAAATAAGTGGAAACACTCGCCAGAATTAACCGGATCATACCATACTACACCTTACGATGGATATTAGGCAATTGTGTCATAAAATTCCGGCACAAACTGAAATTATAAATTTCTCCTTGATCATAGATTTTCTGTGTTGATCAAAGTTCAACAGGTTTAATCTTCAATGACTGTTTTGTTCGCAGAGGCCAAAAACTGACTTAAAAAGTTGCTTAGAAAGTTTTGGCCCAAAACGCCCATAAACGTGTCTTTACATAGACTTTTAATTGGAAATAGTCTCTTAAACCTGCATTTCCAAGCCTAGTGTGAACTTAGCATTACTTCAACAAAACTCTTAGCTCAGGTCTAAATATTTCAGGACTTCTTGTGGCGACTTTGCATGTTGTCCCTGTGAGCCCCTGGATCTACTGTCGAATATGGAAAAAAAATACATTAAGTGTCGCAGAATTGGAATGGCAATCTGTCCTCACTGGCTACCTGATGGCCCTTGGGATAAGCTCCGCCTTCCCTCGACACCCCTAATAATATGCAAGAGGGATGGAAGATATATAGGTAAAAACCCAATTGCTTCCATCATCTCATTGAATAAATGTATGACCATTTGGTACCGTTGGGAGACTGAAAGTAAAATCTTGGTTAAACAATCTTTTTAAATACTATTCTTCCATTTTTATATACCCGCTGCATCGTATGTTTGGGGTCGGTAGAGTCTTGCAGCTGTCAGACAGCAGGAAACACAGGAAAACCTGGACAGGCTGACAGTCCATCACAGGCCACACAGCTATGCACACCCACACCTGTGGACAGGATGGGACCACCAGTCAGTCATAGAATTTTGAGAAGCTTACATGCATGTTTTGGGAATGTGGCATCTAAAAAAAAATCCCCTCATGCTACATTAGACACTGGGAGAACATGGAAACATGTTCAGAACCAGAAAACTTGATTTAAAGACACCACTCTTACAGTTGAGTACAGCTGAGTTTTGCAGCCTGCAAATGACATTCCTGAACAGATGTGGGTTTTTTTCTGGGCGTTGTGAGATGACGGTGCAGTTTTGGTCCTGTCTGCCATTGGGGAGGTCTGAGAAAGCTGGGCTGTTAACCTCGTCTGCTGTGAGCGACCAGACGTGCAAGAGGCTGCATTCAGACTCTGTGGGAAGAGGCCTTGGAAACAACAGTAATTGTAGCCAGAATTACACAAAGGGATGAGATCTTCTGAAGCTTCGCATTTGTTCAGAGGTCTGGTTCTTGGAAGACTCAAAGCTCTATTGATGTTTAATAAAATGAAGTCGGATTTGGATAAATTAGATTCCGTTAGGGGAGTTAATGCTTTAATTGTTTGTTCTTCATTGTTGAAACTTTTTTGTATTTTGGTAGAGATTGATTGTATTGTGATTGTGCTGGAGTTGGACAAATAAATTAACATTGGATGTCAAAGGTCATTCACTTTAATTCAAAACAGTTGAGTTTCATAGAAGGACAAAATAAAAACTCAAACACCGGTCATACACACTTTTCTGTGTCTAAATATACTATCTATTATATCTGTACTGGAGAGTACAGACTCTTTTGAACCTTCTGGTTTCATTACCTGAATTACCATTAAAATGGCACAAAAGGGGCGTGGTCTTTTGGCTGACATTCAGCTGTTGAATTCTCATTTTTAGAGTGGCTTAACTGGGTGTGTTAAAACCGAATTTTTTAAACAGCTAAATGAGGTTTGATGATGTCTGTGTTTTATTTGGAGTGCAAATCACAGACTTCATAGTCACTATGTCCTTGAGCAAGGCACCCAACTTCACCATTGGTCTTAATACATGTATAATACAATAATAATAATAATACAATGTATAAGGAGGATATCTTAATTCAACACCATTTGCATCATTTTTGTGCTCTCTTACTCCTTGTAAATGTGTTTTTACTGCATGGTAGACATATTTTGATTTATCAAAATATACATATATATGTATCTATATATATATATATTTTCAACCCGTTTTATTTTGTTTGAGGAATCCTATTACTCAGATTTTTTGTCTTATTTTTTTTGTCTTTAATAAGCTCAGAATATCAACGGGGTAAGTCTGGGTGTATTGAGACTTTGGGGTGGCAAATCTACCGGAGCCCCCAAAATGCATAAGAAACCATACTGTCATATTTTTGGTTCATCTATATTTCTTCTTTGATATGTCTTATACATTTTTGTTGTTGAATACTCTTCCTGATTCTACCTGCTACATTTTCTGGGCTTGGGAAAGGCACAAGCAGGACACCGGTTTGTGTCGTGTTGAGAAGCTTTTTATTTTTATTCTATTTATTTACTGTTTCTTTTTTTATTTCCTTAGTTACTTGTATAATTTTGCTGGCCATTACAGTCACGCTTTTTTAGGGGCCCCTTTCATATGCCTTTGTCCGGCCTTGTTACTAGTCAAGAATTACCAAAACGAACATCAGAGATCGTGTGAGGAGGTCGGACTCCGATCAGACAGGTAGAGATGGCTAAAGTCAGGGCTAATTTGTAGATTAAGTGAGACAAAGGTGCAATCTTGTCTCTAAGGTTGTAGGGAACGAGGGAATTATTTTCATCAAAGGACAAAAATGTCAAAAGGTGTTAGGTTGATGACAGGAGATGAGATCTTAAGGATGTGACGACTAGCTTTAGAAATCATACAGCAAAATGTTTGCAGCTCATAGACTTTGATAGAGAAAAAAAAGCTCAATGGAGTGAATTCACTCAAGTGATTCATCTCATCGGCCAAACCGATATGACCCCCATACAGCAGCATTTATTCCGTGCTAGAAAACAGAATTAGTGCATTTAAGAAAAAAAAGTATGGATAGACTTTAATCAGTGGATCTGATGCTGGTAGTTCTGTGATCCTCAGAGCAGGTAAAATCACAACCACACTTTCCAAACAGTTTAATACTTCACACATCAAAAAAAGCTAACTGATAAGGATGGTTGATCTAACACCTGCAAAACATTTGACTCTCTTTTTTTGCGCTGTCAAACTACATCAAGTCTAGTAATTGAACAGAGTCAAGGGCGAGCGGTTGCAGCAAGGTATGAATTACATATTCATGCATTCGACGAAATCAAAATAGGCGAAGACTTGCATCCAAGTTATTCAACATTAGTGATTTTTCTTTTTCTTAGAAAAATGTTTTTTTAAAGAGTTTAAAGTAGAGTTTTTTTAGGAGTTCAGGAGAAAAAAAGTGAATTAATTTCCCAAAGCCTAGCAGTTAGGTTGTTTTGAAACATGGTGAAGCATTTAGCATCATTTACCATATTTTAAAAGACAAATTTTTTGCTACAAACTCTGGAAGTAATAAACCAATAATACTGAGATTTACTAAAACCTTCAGATACAATCTTGGATCCATTGTGTCTTCTTTAAAAATCGTCTCACTGTCGAGCTACACCTCATAAATTATGTATTCACCGAGGCATCTTTAAATGATCTACAGTGAAAATTCTTTCTAATTCATGAAAACTCAACATTGGGAGACAATTAACACAAAGTAAAGTTTCTTTTAATGAAGAATTTTGTAGTTAAGTGTAAAAATGTGTAAAAATCAAAATGTTATGCTAAAAAAAAATAAAAAATGAAGCCAACTCTTAATGACTATATTCTAAACTTTTAAATGTTAAAACAGGGCCTAATATGTTTAATATTTTTGGCAGAATGGGTCACTTTTACATGATAATTCTGATTCCTTTAAAAGTTTTTTTTTTTTTAAGTCTCGCTCCAATTAAAAGCTTTGTTTTTAAAAATTGTGAATGTTTTTAGCCAAAAAAACGTTTTATTTAGGACATAGTTCCTGCAGAGTGGCAGGAGTTTATTAAAATTTGAACCTCTGAGTTGTAGACCGAACTGTTAGTAAGTCCGCCCCCATTTCCCATCATCCATCTGTTTACATGCTTGCATACAGTCGCTTACGACTCCAACATAACATTACAAAAATGTTGGGTAATAGTGGAGCTATCCAGGTGAGGAAAACTAAGACGTATATAGATCTATTCTTTGGGAAGGGACTGGAGCACGGATCTTGTGTAACTTCTATGTCACTCCTAGAAGCTTTCTCTAACCACACTTTCCTGATTCACATGATTTAAATAAAGAAATACTTACAAATATAGTTTTAATCTTAATTTTCCTTTATGTATGTCCTCCATCATGAGGAAAATGCTACCAGAACATGTTAAAAAAAACACAATTTTCACAGGGGTGACTCTTTAAGGAGTTGACAAATCCCAAATCCTAGCGAACATCAACCTCTGTTTTTATCTTGCAGCGCGGTACAGCAGATGTGAAGTAGGTGGCGGCCTGCACAGACATTAATCACAAGCCCATAGGTAGCAAACACTCTTTGATGGTCATTAGAAAACAATTCTATTACAGAGGTTACTGTGACTAGCGGTTAACCTTCTCCTCTTTGATGTATAGCTGTGTGGGTTTTTTGGAGCACAGGAGGAGGAGGAGGAGGGGAGGAAGCATCCTCACCTAAGCTGGAATGTCCCCCTTCAGCAGCTTTTGAATCGTTGTGCAATCATCATGCAACCTTTTGTTTCCCTCCCCCCAGTACCTCTCCTGCCACCTTCCCATCATTCCCTTCCTCCCTCTTTTTTTATTTTTTTTCTCCCTACCTCCCTCCTGTCATCTTAAATGTGCCCTGCATAAGTGGAGGCAGCTGCTTAAGTGCTGAGAAAGGGAGGAGAGGAGGAGAGGAGGAGAGGGAAAGTGGAAAGAGGGAGGTAAGGGCCAAAGAGAGAGACAGAGAGAGTCTGACTCACTGTTAGCTTTGCTTTCCCTCTCCGAGTGCTGCAGCATCTACTCCTCCCATTGCACTCAAGGTCTCCTTTCTCTTACACACAAACACACACACACACACACACACACAGGCGCTCATGTGTGCGCACTTTTGCAAGCATGAATAAGATGGCTTTACTGTTGCGCTTAAGGTTTCCTAGGTAGTTGGGAAGTATTTGATTTGTCGGTGTGTTATCGACTTATCGTTTTTGTTGTTTTTCCTTTAAAGGGAATTTTAATGCAGACCCTTATAATTAGGGTGTCTGCAGTTGATGCATCCTCATTTTCAGTGTTTCTCGCTATGGCATATGGAGAGCTGCGGATGTGGTGCAGCAAATGACACAGGAGCACAATGGTGACAATTGTCTCTGTCAATAAAATGTCAGATGAAATATCTCCTGAACTTCAAGGCAATTTGGCGGCGGTTTGTGGCTGTGTCTTTAGTGCTTTGGTGACAGTGGGCTTCATAGCTAAAAGCACACTCTCCTGCGGTGGAATTACATAGTGACGGTGACGCCAGCAAAAGCCCAGGGCTTTTATTAGCTGTCATTCAAGCAGGAGAGGCTGGATGAAGGCAGCAAGGCCACCAAGGCACTGAGCAGGACAAAAGCCCAATGCGAGGCTGTAATTGTGAGGAAAAAACAGAATCTAACAAGGTCAGAGAGGTGCTGCGGTAAAGCTGATGCACGGTTCCAGTGACATAACTCTGCAGTGGCTTTGAGCTGGATCAGAAAATGCACTTTATCTACAAAGATTCAGAAAGTGCTCTTACATTCCACATCAACTACATCAGTTGGTGAAAGATGTCAGTGCAATTGGCAATAAAAACACCGGTAGCTGCTCTGATAGTTAATAAAGGCTGATTTTAAACTTGAATTTTTACATTATTTTTAAAAGAAAATGCTTTTTTAAAGAAAGAAAATACCAAGCAACTAACACATATTTGGGTTGTCAACAAATCTATTTATTTTTTGTAATTGTTTATACATTTTTGACAGCACTTTTTTTTATTTTGTTCAATTCAATAAATTATCTAAATGGTTTTAATGATGCAATAAAAGATCTCCTTAATGTTTTTAAATATTCATTAATAAAGATTATTTCGCATAGTATTTTTCTAATGATCATACAGGACATGCATAAAGAAGATTAGGATTAAAATTGTATTCCTGAGTATTTCTTTATTCAAATCGTTGTGAATCAGGAGCAGGCAAAAAAAAGGGATTCCTGCAACCAACCCCCAGTGGTCTTTACAAGAACTGCAACTTCTACCTCAAGCTTGGTCAGGGAAGGTGGGGCTTTTGATTGACTGAAGCTTTTATGCTTAAATTTTTTGGTTTAATGCAAATTTCCTTATTTTGAGATAGCCCAATTACACAACACAGTTGTCTCGATGGGCTTCACACCAGTAATTGTACAAAAATATAAAATTAGTCATAAAATATCATATAATCCTTGGTTAAATTATAAAAAAAGCTATTAGAATAGTTAACAGAGCAGGATATTGTGAATCAACAAATTCTTTATTTTGTTTGACTAAATTTTTTATGTCATATGCTTTTTATGTTAAAGTTTTAGAAATTGTTTATAGAGTAAAACATAATTTGGTTTCAAAAAATATGCAAAAAAACTTTTTATTTTAAGGGTATAATTTAAGAGCTCCTTATTGTTGTGAACAAATTAAAGTTCAACCAATGTTAAGGTGAGATGAGTTTTCGGAGTAAAATTATGGAATGAAATGAGTGATTAATTAAAATTAGGTACTTCGCTTTTGCAGTTTAAAAAAAAGTGTAAAACATAAAATGTATAAATGATTACCATACACCAGGGGTCTGCAGCCTTCAACGCTAAAAGAGCCATTTAGTTGATATTGACTGAAACTCAGAGAGAGACACAAAATTTAATCTCAAAGTTAGAAAAATACACTTTATTTATGCTTTTGTGATCATTAAGCCATTCATATTCATTCATTTGAAATGTTCTTTAAAATTGAGTTTTTTCTATATATAAAACAAATGCAACTTTTCACTTTTGACAATTCCAGTTCCTTTCAAAATAAAACACATCCTGTGTTTAATCAGATCCTCCAGCTGCAGCAGATTTATTTTAATTAGAATGCAAGAAACACAAGATTTTCTATTATTACGACTTTTGTGTTCCTTTAACCTTTTCTTCCTTTACTAGTGAATAAAAACATGAGAACATCAGTGCAGAATCCAAAAATGATTTTACAATATATGTAAATGCAATGAGATAATGTCTGACTATAAACAACTCTGACAGTAGATTAAACCTTTTACCACCATTTTAATCAGTTAGGCCTATCTTACATGTCAAAAATCTAAACATAAATTAATTAGTTAAGTTTGAAGTTTTCTTCAAAGCCAAAGAGCCACAATGGAGGAATAAAAGAGCCGCATGTGACTCTGAATTTCCCGCCAGTAAAAAATAAAAAAAATTGGTCATCAAACTCATGTAATCATGTTGGAATTTAAATACAAAGCAATATCAGTGTCCACAAAATTTTTGTGAGTATAAATTAATATGCAAATGTCTTGTTGCAGCTCTTTTTTTATTTTTAAGTCAAAAAACGCATACATTTGCACTTATTTTTTTAAGAAAATGTACCCAAAGCTAGCTTTCATCAATGTAAATATATACATTTGTAACATGGACGTGGTAACATGCTGACATAAGCAGGCAGTTCCAGAAAAAAGCTGCTGCTTCACTGGAAGAACAGTGAAAATGTGTCAGTAACATCTTGTGAATAATGTGCATTTGTAGCTTAAACTTCAGATGCTCAAACTGGAACTTTGTGGAGAAAATCCAGACTGAAGCAATTCTTCTAAATTATTTTCCAGGAATGAACAGACATGATTATTCAGACAGTCTGCAAACCAACTGAGTCATTTTTGCTGTCTAATTAATAAGCTCAATAATTAAAAAAAAAAAAAAAAAACATCACTGAAGATTTAAAGTTTTGAGGAATACTTAAGATTAATCTGTCTGAATCTCTGGGCTGTAAAGTTTGATCCAGAATTTGGCCTTAAATATTCATGATGACTCCCATGCTTCTTTCTTGGGAAGAAGAATCTAGTTTGATACTCTTGGGTTCAAATCCACTGTATGAAATTCTCTCCAGACCGACTAGTCATCCCTCTGGTGGAGGTTCATGTTTTCTGTTTGCAAAAATTGCATTTCTGCTAAGCTCAGCCGTCCTTTCAATAAGAGAATTCCATTTTGTGTTTGCCAGTGAAGCATAATATTAATAACATAACATAGATAAGTATTTCATTGGGTTTGGTAAGTAATCGACATATTTGTGTTGTTTTCCAGCCTGATCACCAAACCTTGCACAATAGATTTGATCCAATTATAGATTAAATAAGAAAAAAAAAAGAGGGTTTAGCTCATTTATGTGGTGCATAATGAGTTTTGATGTCCTTTATTTATTTATTTAATTAATTGATAAACAGCAGAATAAAGATTTATGTCTTAAACCTTAAATCTTTGATCAAAATAAGTAAACACTCTGATACATACCAGAAATAAAATAATCTGGTCTGGAAAAAAACCTGAAATTTGGTTCATATCAAATGTTGCATATTATTTATGATTAAATGCTCACTTTAAACTTCTGAATTTCTAAATCGCTTGAACAGGAAAATAACACGAATATTATTCAGAAGTGTAAATTAGAAACAAATAAATCTGATCCTCTCCTTTGACCCTGTAGGGCTCAACGTATTTTAACCAACCAAAATCAAGAAATCATCTACACAGTTAGTTTGCACATCATTGATGTCATGACCAGACTTTGGACATGCCTCTCATAGAAAACTGAGGCAGACTGAAAACTTCAGAAATCATGAAGTTTTTCTGCTAATCTGGCATGCTGGGAAAAAAGTTTGTTTTTTTGTCCTTTTTTTTTAAGTTCAAGTTTATTTCTGTGACACTTACTCATCCCCTCTGTAAACAGAAGCTGACTCAACCCTCCTAAACTGAATCTTGCATTGCAACTGTCTGCCGCTCGTTTTTTTTTTTTTTTTTT
>NC_050521.1:16969394-16995197 GCF_002922805.2 Oryzias melastigma
ATGTGTTTGCTGCATACGGGAAGGTTCTAAAATGTCGGTGCTTAAATCCTGCAGCACCACATTCATTACAACAGTTTATTTTAACTCGCACAGACTCCAGCAGAAGTCTTCTGACATTCAGAGGAAAGGTTATAAGAATATGCTCACATAACCAGAAACAACAACAACCAATTAGACAACTCGACAAAAGTCAAGGAGGAAACTTTTTCTATTTAAATTAAGAAAAGGATAATTAGATTTTATTCTCTTTTATACCTTAATTTTTTTAGATCACTATTTTCATCTTGTGTTTTGGTTTAAGGCTTGTTTCTTCAGGTTTTAAAGATTTGAAATGTGTGTTTTCTTTGAAGAGTTGATGTTTGGCGATGTGCTGATTGTTCAAAGTTAAATGAAAAATGCTAAATCAATTAGTAAAATAAATACTTCAAAAGGATCCGTCTGTTTTTTCTTTGCGGTCCATTTTTTTTAGCCAGTCAAAAACAATAAAACTTTTACAAATTATATAAAGTTCCTGATTGTAACTCACTAGCCACAGGATGTCTATCAGAGTACTTTAAAAAAACATTTACTAGTCACTAGTTCATAAAATAAATAAATAAATTCAAAGAAGGTAGAAAAGTTCTATACAAGTTTCCACAATTTACCATTTCAATCATTTCATCTTCAGAACTCGCTGAATCTCTTTTGGGGTCACAGTAATCAGGTCACCAGTTTGTCACCGGGCCACACAAACCGAAGTTAATCTATAGAACATGTTATTGAACTGCAGGAGAAACCCCACAACCTGTAGAGGGAGAACATGCAAACTTCACCAAGAAAGGTCCCAGCTGGGACTTGAACCTGATTCTTCTCTTTATAAGGGGAAAGAGCTAAGAACTTGTATCAAAACAATCCAACATCTGTATTTCTATTTCGATTTTGAACTTGTCATATAACTAAAAAGAGTGGAGCAGCCTGCCGACTGAAGCTTCAACGGCACTGTTAACCCTAACCCTGATTCATACTGTCATTGATAAAGAAATGAGCAGAAATGCAATTTTAAATTAAATTTTCTTCCTCTATTTCATTCTTCATCAGAAAAATGCTACAACTGCATGTTAAAAACTACAAAAGCTCATTTTTTAAAAATAAACAAACAAACTCAAAACTTTATTTGAGGTTCAAAGTGGAGCTGTCATATAAAATATTGTCTAATGTGCCAAAGACTGAACTTTTCTTACTAGAGATATATAGAATTTGACTTTCTAAATTCTTTCTTATTTAATGCAATCAGGAAAAAACAGCCACTGTCACTGCTTTTTCTTTTTTGTTTGTTTTTTGTTTTGTTGACCCTCTTCTCTTATTCTAAAGTAATTTAGCAGCACCCTAAACCTTTATTGACATTTAAATGACTCGTCTCTGCATCTAAGGGTATAAACCAGATTCAGGTGATTGTTAAAAATAATTAGCCGAGCTGTAATGTGACTTGATGATATTTAAATGATTAGTCCACATTTGCGCCGCTGCACTCGATGTTAATGAAAATGTAAATGATGCAATTATAATGGTGTCAAAATGGTTTCAGTGAGTCTGATAGTTCAGTTTGGTTTAAGTGAAAGAAAAGCTTACGACAGGTCATTTTTGCCCTGACAGAGCTCTCAAGCTGGAGCGTTACCGACCCACTGAAGCTTAATGGCAATGTTTATATTCCTAATATCTTGGATTTTAGTGGAAGGATGCTCATAACCGGCGCTTATCCGATCATTAGGGTGTTGAGACAAAAACCTATGAGCAGAAATAAATAAAAGATAAGAGACAGGAATTGCTCTGCTGACTGCTGGTAAACAAGAGTGACGGTGGAGAAGAACGCATGCCCTCTGGAATTTATCAAGCCGGGGTATTTTCTAAGGGCTCATCAACAGCGGTGCCGTTCTGTTAGAGGAACTCTGTTATTTGGGATATAAGAGTCTACACAGGGAGCGTCTCTGAATGGCAGCCCTGGGCATTGAGCAGAACAAGGCACAGAGTGAGCTGCAGCAGGCAGCTCTGCAGAAACAGCAACACTGTTATTCAGCCTTTGGCCCGTGCTCCAGAACATTGTGTGTACATCTGTAATCTTACCTACCCCCCGGGGCTCGACGAGACCCCCACCGCCGCGGCGGCTGCTGCTATCGCCGTTCTGTTTTGATTTTATATTTTTCGCCTCTCATTTTCATTGCAGGCCTCCTGTCCGTTTCCTTCTCCTCACCGTCCCTCTGCCGCTCTCATCATTGCGTCATTCGCTTTTTCTCGTACACAAAGATATAGTCGAGCAAACACACCCACACACTTTCTCACACTGACTGCCATACTCAAACACACGAAGGGCCTTGAAGACAAACCATGTGTGAGATCACGCAGTCTCAATGTGTCAGGGCCACTGCAGCCTGCTCAGTTTCCCTGCTTATTAAAACAAAAGAAGAAGAAAAAAAAACGTTTTCCCATTTTGTGTTTGTCAGCTCCTTTGTGAGGCTTGCCCTGATTTTCCTCAGATATTTGTATGTGTGTTGCATGTTTAAAAAGTAAATGCTTTTGGCTGGAATTGAGCTGGCACTGCGAGTGTTTAAATATACATGAAGAAGAGGGCTACATGAAGGCGATACTGTCCTGGATGGCGAGCAGTTATGAACTGTGTCATGTGTCTTTGCTTTCAACGGCTCTGTGCAGGGCTTTCATCAGCCTTCGCCTCTGTCACTGAGACGTTCCCCGCACCCCTCCCTGCTCCTAGCCCCACTTCACACACTGTAATAAGGCGTTCGTTCGCTCCCCTCGTTGCCTTAGCTGTTCATTGCAGTCCAAGTGCAAAAAAACCCTGCAGTGGTGTCAGGGAACAGATTATTTTACCCCTTAGCTTTATGTACATATTCAGCACAACCCATCAAGAAGGAATAAAGCTTTTATGAAGTTTTCTCATTCATTTTTTTATTGCTGTCAAGGATATCTGATGCATTGAGAATCTATTTGACGTATTGTCATTGTCTGCTCCTTCAATGTGTACCCATGTTCCCCTGAGTGAGCGATACGGCGGTCACGCTCCGTCTTCAGGATATCATGAGCTCACGATGCCTGCACTTCCACGAATCTTTATTGCTTTCGATAAGATGCCAATCATTCATCATTCAACCCGATTACTCCTGCATTTTATTTTTTGCTTTAATGTGAGCTATAAACTATTGTTCTAGCCTCAGAGTCTGAGTACTTCTTTCTTTTTTCATTGGGAGGCATTTTGAAACTCATCTCTTAAAGAACTTTCTCTTATTTCTTCTTCTGTCTTTTTTCCTTCCTTCCTTTATTCAAGTCTCACGATTGAATCTGAATGCCCGTGCTTTTAGTGCCAGAGTTGTTTGATTATCCACAGACAGAGCGCTGTGCTGGAATCCATTCCTTTCATCATGCTTTAACCAGAGTGAGCTGGCTCCCCTGTCGTATTTTATGAGAGGTGATTTTTTTTTGAGTGCCTCTCCCTTTATGCAGATGATTCTGGCTGCCTCTACATGGTCGAGTCTTCAAGAGGGGGATATTGGTTTTGACAGGAGAGCTAACCCTGCTACCTTCACTCTTACCAGGCTGTTCCGGGCTATATGCTAATGTTAGATACACTTAGAGTGGAGAGGTGCATCCACAGGTGTTTTCAGAATGAGGCTCTGTGACAGGAATATCACACCTGGCTGGAAACCTCATTGACCCCTTTGCACCGCGGCGGAGATGAGAGTGTAGTTACGTCTCCCACTAAGCCATGTATGCACTTTGGATGCAGTAATGCCCGCGCCGACAGGGTCCTGGTGGGCAACGTGTTCATTTAAGTATAAGTCACAGGCTCTGTATGAGATCATGAGCTGTCATTTACAGGATTTTTTCTTGCTACTGATAAGTGTTAATGCCTGAAGCTACTAATCATCTGCAGGTGAACTAAGCTCCCTCTGTTTAGCTGCTGGTAAGCCGCACATTTCTGAGTGTAAGGGCTAACGCGGGGGTCTTCATGGGTTCAATGCTAATAGGCTAATTCCTGGTTCCGGTTGCAGAAAACCATATTTACAAATTCAATCATTTGAGTATTTTTGTGCATTTTTATGTAAAGACTTAAGCCATGGAGTTGTATCGTCCATTTTATACCTCTACATTAGCATTGCTCTTGTATTGGTTGAAAAATCTTATATACTATGTTCATGCCAGCCTTGGTAACACGCGTTCAAACAACCGCTGCCAATGGAAAGTTTATGTATGTTTCAGCTTCCTGATTTAAAACCTCTCATGTTCAAGTACTGCTGAGCAAGTTTTCAGGTTCTACCTAAAAAAAAACGTACAGCCATCGAATGCATGATGCAAGTTAAAGAAGGTTGAACTCTGTCCAGTCAGGAACTCAGATATGGTAGTGACGTATGGGTTGCATCCCTTTTCATTCCCTGAAATGCCAATCTTTTAAGAATGTATCATGAAGGACAGATTAATAATTGCTTGTTGTGCCCGGCTGGAATTATCATAATAGAGCTGTGAAAAGATAAACCTGGAGCAAGATTCGTGGGAATTGTACCAGCTTAAAATCTCTTCTAACTGGAGGTGGTGGACGCGTGCTAGTAAACAGCAGAAAGGGTAAAAGAAGTGCTCTGTGCTTGTCCCGTTCAAACAGCGTGGGCTAAACGTACATCAAAGAATGTACGCAAATGTCGAATGTGTACAGAGCTTCACAGTTATGAGACCCGCCCACTTAAACGCCAACTATTTGTTGATTAGTTAACTTTGTGCAGTTAGATCTGAACCGTCTTTTAGCTTTACACTTTACTGTATTTTGTGCCTACATTTTTTTTTTTTTTAAATCAATCCGACATAACTGGATGCTGTTTTTTTCAGCAGAATTCTGGCTATACTTATGAATTTAAGAAAAAGCTCTTGAAAAATTTAACTTTAAACTATTTCGGTTTATACATTTTTTTTGAAAAAAAACCTTAGTCCACCTTTACCTGATAAAACTATGCTTTGGTTCCAAGAAAACTTTTGCCATTGTTTTGCACACTTGTCGTAAACATATTGATCAATTCAAGAAGTCCTAACTGATACCTTCTCAGCTGACATAATTATGAATTTCACTTTGTAAATGATAAAATCAACCCTTGCTGCAATAAATGGTAAAAAAACCCTGTTGTTTTCTAGGATAAAGTTTCTTCAGAGCGGCAAAAGTTTATCAGAAATTTACCTTTAAGTTGTGGGCGGGACTGTTGGTGTGAAGAAAGCCTGCCCCTACTTCCCATCATCCATCTGTTTACACGCTTTCCTGCTAGCTTGCAGCCATGGATGCATCAGAATGGAGTGGAGCACGGAGCTTGTAGCTTGCTGATTGTAGCACCTATGTCATAGCTACAAGCTCTTTCCCACAGCATTTTTTGTCTGCTCTGATTCACAGCAATTCGAATAAAAGAATACTCAGAAATTCAGTTTAAATCCTAATTTTCTTTATCAATGTCCTCCATCGTGAGAAAAATGCAACAAAAACATGTTGAAAACACCCAAAACATAATTTACAGCAGAGTGAATGTTTAAGGATGGGAGAAGGGTGTCACATTACAAATTTACACTTGGAAATGTGACAAACTCTTCTATACCTCTCTGTGCTGGGTCGCAGGTTGCTGCATGTTGCCTATTCCAGCTACTTGAGGGCAAAGACGGAGTACAACCTCGGAAATTCTCCAATGTGACAGACACAGTCAACAATCCATATTTAAACTATTTTTGTCAAAACATGCTAATCCCACACAGAGAAGACCCTGGATTTGAACCAGGGCCTTCTCACTGTAAGGCGATAGTGCCAACTACTACACCAGTCTGCACCCCAAAACTTACTTTAAATTAAAAACACAGCATGACATTTAACCTACAAGATATTTAGCCATACAAGTTAAAAACAAAGTCTTCTTTAAAGCTCATTTGGATCGTATTCTGTAAAAAAATGCTGATTTATTTCTCACCGTACAGAGATCATGTCTGTGTGATGATGCTGAGGCTTGAACATACGGTCATACAGTTTGTGATAATCATGCACCTCTCTGGCTTCCTCACTCCTGGCCAAGCGGGGGGCCTCGTCTGATTGTCTGGATGAGTGCTTCCCTCTCAACACTGTTGCCTTTGTCCACTTGTCCCTCCTTCATCTGTGTAATTGTATGCATGAAGTTTCTGCACTAAATCTCTGTTGTTGCCAGGTTGTTCTGCTCTGCAGTGCTGTGTGCTCTTGCTGAACGCAATTAGTTTCTCTTAAGCTAACGAAATACCACAAAGAGGAGCTAGGTGGGCCCATTCTTTCTGTTCCTTTGCCTCTTCAGTCAAATACGAAACAAGAAGAAGTCGGCATTTAAAGCCCCCCCCCTCGCCCCGAAACAGATAGAGTAGCTTTGTGGGATAAAGGCAGTGCTTCTCTCTCTATCACACTCCATCAGCATTATTTACCAGACCTGCCAGTTGCTTTGTACAGCACCTCTCTCTGCCAAGTAGGCAACTGGCGTTCGACCAGGGGCTAGTGACAACAGGCTACAGTGGAAAGCAAGGAGAGCTGTGTGGACGAGCCAAGTCTATTTATTTTTCCTAGGCCGTAAGAGAACCACAGAACTTTATCTGCTCTAAGGACACTTTATAGATTTTTTTTCTTGTCATGCACTCTTTATTGAAACAGCCAATTCATATTTCGAGTAGTAGCTTCGTCATTACTCTATATTACAAGATTTATCCCTTTTGTTGAACCTTAGCAAAAATTAAAATACAAGTAGCTGCAAGAGAAGGCTTAGTACTGTATGTACTCACTGTAGGTGAATCATCCTCGTCAGAGAGGCTGTAATAAATGCATGTTCCCTTTGTCATTCCCAGCTACACTGCCATCAGCAGTCCCCACAGAACCTATGGAAACATCAGCACTCAGGGCTTGGAAACCGAAAAGTGATTTTTTTTTTTTTTTTTCCACAGTGTGTCACAGATGGTGGGAAAGCCTTTGTAATGCTAATATAATATCACACTGTGTCGGCCTAGCTCTGCAGTTCACTCTGTGTACCAAGCAGCCTGGCTGTGGAGTGATTTACCAGAATGGAGAGAAAAAGACCTCCCTCGGTTCACACTGAAAAGGCTATGTGCTTGGCGGGTCCTGCCGATCGGCCTGCTGCGATCGGGCCCGCCTTGACTTTATTGATTCGGCTTTCCATCCAGTGCTGTGCACCGCTAATTAACTCTGTCCATGAATGTTTGTCACATTGAGCATGCTTATGAGAAAGCATATTACCAAGGGGGACTAAGCATTAAAAGCAGCAGGAAGGATATAGAAGGTGATTATAACAAGCCGAGTCAAAGATTTGCATTCTCTTTTTTTAGAGGTCTGGGCTAAAAAGCATAATGAAAGTGCATTGTACTGCTGTTTAAGTGCACAGATGTTTTCGTCTCAATTTTCTTTTTACGAAAACCAAAAGAAAAAAAGAAACAAAACGACTAACATTTGCAGTTCAATAAACCTGAATGGTCAATTTGCCCTCTGGGATTAATGAGGTGTTTTTGTGTTTGTGTTGTATTGAAAAATGCCGTCTCTTACTTCCAGTCTTATGCCACCTCCCTAAAAATGAGCCAATGACGGGCCACTTCCTCCTGTGCTAACCAATGACTCTGCACCTCGTTTCGTCGCAGCGACTGCACTGCCGGAGAGGAGGAGAGGAGGACGTTGATGTCTCTCTCTGGCTGCGCCACGTCACATTGTTGTGTATACTCGATTTCCATCCCTCATCTCGGGTATTTGAATCACAAGGGGGAGTGTTTCATATCCTTGCTGGGAGAAGAAGGGGGATCTTGTCTATCTAAAAGAGCATGCTGGATTAAGGGGGTTATTTCCCCAGAGGGTGGGGTGGTTGGTGGTGGTGGTGGTGGGGGGATCCGAGCAAGAGTGTCACTCACACAGGCACTCACATATTGCTTCTTTCTCTCCTTCCATCATGTCGTGCGCGGCGTTTTGCTCCTCTCTCCCCCCTTGTCTGTGTTCTTCCCATCATGGCTACCATCTCCCCACCTTCTTCCCCTGCTGGTTCAGTGCTGCCCTACAGGGAATAGAGAATTACTAGGTTCGGTGGGGTGGTTGTTATTCCAATCACACCTCCGATGCAGCGAGGGTCCAGTAAAGTACAGAATAATTGGCAGGTTCCAGACAGCCTTTCTGCTGTAGTGTGTGTGTGTGTGAGTGTGTGTGGCTGTGATAGGAGAAGGGGGGGCTGCTGTATGTGCAGCATTCAGAGGTCATTCCATTAATTACATGCTCTTGTGATACATGCATATCCTCACGCTCCGCACGCCGGTCTGTTCTGCGATGTCGACCAAAGATAATGCGACGATGGCGATTTAAAAAAAAAGAGCCCAAAAGCATCAAACAAAGGCCTAAACCTTAACCTAAACTCAAGTGACAAATTGGTTAGTTCAAACAGTCAGCCTAGCGCCGCGCCACAACTCACTGATGCTATTTATGTCTCTGGATGGATATTTCCGACAGGAGAATAATGGCCCAGATGGTTTGTAAACGTGCACCTTATTAACTCAGGGGTCAGAGTTCAAAGGTCACAGGTTGCACGTGTTCACCTTTTGTCTATTCGAGGGTCGCTGACTGATAGGACTCCGGGGTGATCGCTGATACTCATCAATGGAGCCAAGCAGGGCAGCTAATCAAGCATGGGGGTTATGCGGATGGGGACAAGCATCAGGGAAAATAAACCACCGCTATCTGCTGGAAAACACATTGACCCACAGACTTAATGGAACATGTCTCCCATAGGTGAACTGCTCTATTGATTAGCCGCTCTTGGCAGTTGTAGCCAACACTGATATTGAGTGCGATTTTACCTTTATTCTTTTTTTTTTCCTTTTTGTTCCACCGTCTGCGCTGTAGACAGGTCTGCTCTTGCAGAAGCTAAATTAAAAGAGGTACAGTACCTCTGTGTTGCCACATGTGTTGATTCTATTTTTCCTCCTTCTTTTCTCAGCTGTGCTTTCCAACCATATGAGCCCCGCTCCACAGCGACCATTATGGCTCCTTCTGATTCCCTTCCCCTTGATCCAGCCTCACCTTTAAGGGCTTCTCATTATGAGGGACCTTTAGTTCTTACAAGAACACATCCACACATGCAAAGGATACATGCAGGGCTGAACATAGAGGCACACATGCCTGTTGCGTGCACTCTTCATTTAAATGTATTTGAAACATTTCAAGTTATTAGCCATGAGTTTATTCCTCATAGAGAACACACATCCCCTCCCTTAGATAGAATGGCAGCGGCCCTGAAAAATGCATAAATGTCCATTATTTCAGAGCTTATGTGAGAGAGGTGGAACAAAGTGGTGGTAATAAAAAATATTGATCACGCCAAGCCTTAAAGTGTCTGACAGGAATTGTTGTGGCAGAAAAAGGCATTGACAGAGTGCCTTTGCAGGCATGTAAAGCTGCAGGACATTATGTCGCTGTATTAGCGCTGATCACTGCAGTGTAATGGCCCCCAGTGCCCATAGCACAGCAAATGAAGCGTAGCTCTAATAAATGCACCTGTTGGAAATATGATAATTGCGTCCCTGATGGCTGACCTTCTTTGTTTTTGCACCAATGCGGTAAAGATTTCTTGATGCGTGCAAGCAAGGGGAAGAAAGACGGCCTTTGTGTGTGTCAGTCAGGAGTCAAAGGGTGTGTTGTGACTTCGTTTTCGGTCTCTGTCTTCCAGGTGTTGCGTGTGCGTCTTCGGTCGCTCAAGTATCCGCAGCTTTTGGACTGTATTGAGTGGGAGCACTGTATGGGAATGTAGCATGATGTTAAAATGCTTTAACGCAGCGCCTCATTAAATACGCAATTGTTTCATAAGACTGACCCCTCAAGAGTGGTGGGTGGACCAAACAAGGTTTGCACAAATGAGCAAATGATATTACAGTGTGCAAGTTTCTGCTGTGCAAGCTCATGTGTGTGCATCTGACAAGTAGAGGAAAATGCACAGAACATTTCCGAGCTCTTTGATCAATTTAGGAGTGCATGCCTCACACAGCTTCCCTCTGCACTGTGAGCCGTTTCAGCCTCCTCTGTTCTGGGATTGTTAGGTTAGTTGAGATGTTTTTGGTTAATCTCCCCACATTTACTGGGTGCTGCCGTGCACCCTTGTGCACCACGAGGAGATTGCTGAACTTGAGAGCAGGATATATCCATATGTGCGTGAGGATGCCATTGCTTCTGTCTCATTAGCAGCAGTGCTGAGGCCCTGAGCTGCTTCCTGCGCTCCATTGGGACAGCTGATGAGGCCTGACTATGTGACCTTTAACAACCTAATCAACTTTTAACACCTTGGCAACTGCCTGCCTTATTGCCATTCTTCTCTCCGCTGTTCGTATTGTTCCATCCCATTTTTACAAATGTGCTCTCCTTAGCTTGAAGTTGTTTTCTTGATGGCGTGTGTATGTACGGATGTAACGGCATTGTAAACACATGCAGCTGCTTCGTCTGGAGGGAAGCATGAAGAATGATAATGGCCTCTATCTCCTCTCACTTGACCTTGTCTTATTCTGCTGTTGTTCTTTTTTTCCTTATCTCGTGTTGTCTTTTTCACTCTTGCTGTTAAGAAAACCCCATGTTATGTAAAATATACTCAGCAATACATGTACCAATGAGTTGATAGGAACTTTAAATAATAGATTTTTGTATTAATGTCTGCTAGATAAAGATATATATATATATATATATTTTAATTTTGAGGCTTTGCTTTAGTTCAAGTATATACAAGTGAAACCATCAAGTATTGTCCAGTTTACACATCTAAAGTAACACATTGGCGCCAGATCAAAACTGGCAATTATTTATTCTATTTATACAATGAAATAAATATACTCAGAATCAAAAATGTTTTTCTCCCCTGTTAGCCTCCATGACAACTGTGCTGGTGATACCATTTATACGAAACTCGTCTTTTTACTTTATATTTGATGTAGAAATTGCTCACAAACAGGGCATGCACTTTTGATTGACAGGGGACAATCAAATTCTCAGCACTGCTGGGCGTGCCACAACTGTCAGGTTTGATTTGCTTTTCTATTTGTGCAGTCCAGGGCTCTGCGAAGTCATATTCTTTTAGGATGCCAATGAGCATGGAGTTGCAAAACTACCTTCAAATGCTTCTGCGCTTCCACCTTTTTTTTGGGTGGAACCAGGAGAAAAAAATGTAAAGTTTTTTTTCTTTTCGCACATCTCATTGCTGAGGTTTGTTAATACCTGGTGAATTAAATTAGTTTGAAATGAATCCGATATATGTTTGAAAAACAAAATTGAACTAATTTAAAATTTAAACTTAGACTTCTGTAATACAAATATTTATTATTAACTCTCCTAAAGATATGGATAATTACTTAGTGGATTTAGGAACACTTTGAAATACTGTTTAAAGATGATTTATATTTTAAGGCTTAAAAAAATCAGATCTATTTTGTGTTTTACCTGTAAAATGGGTTGATTTTGGAATCCATGAATTCAAATGTTACGTGAAGCCTGTCATTAGCCAGGAATGTCACTGCTATCTTATGTAAACAGGTCAATCAAATTTGAATTAAATAATTTATCTTAATGTTATTTAACTTCTTGTATCATATTTCATATAGACATTTCTGAGTACCCTATCTCATTGGTATGGTTCAAGCTTTCCTTAAAAACCGTTTGGATAGGAAAAAGTACTTTTCTTGGTACTAAAGTACTTTTAAAACCTTTATTGTGGTAATAATTGATTTTTCATAAAATGATTTAAATACCATCTGAATTCCAAAAAATCTGAAATTTCAGTCATTTTTTCATGTGGTGGGATTTACAAGGTTAATTAGAAAATATAATGTGATAAAACTGCATTTCTCGATTCAGAAAATATTACAAACGAAACTCAAAAATTTGTCTTTTAAGCTTTGACATTGGATTTTTCTTTTCAAATGTATTTTACTGGTTTAGGGTTTAATGATTACTCTGCATTTGCCTAATACCTCAAATATCAAAGCAATACTTTCAAAAAGAGCTTTACAATGGGTTTTGCTTTTTACGATTCACTAAACCTCCATCACCGGACTCTCTGAATATTATGTTTAGGTGTGAAGTTTAGGTTATTTTCAGGTCTTAGCAGCAGGATCCCATCAATAAAGATTGACAGATTTTCTCAATAAAAGCTGAAGCTGACTTAAAACCAAATTATTATTGACCCCAGCAGCCTTAGGGGAAAAAACCCTGTTGTTTTGTCTGTCCTTTAAAAAGCTTACAAATGTGTTTTGAAGCAAACTTTGAGGGGACTATAGTTGCAATTGTCCAGATCAGCCTTTGCGGTTGTGTTAGGTTGATAAAAATCCTAATCCTGATTCATAGTGAATCTATTCCTATCGGATGCTTCCGTGGCTCTTCAGCAGCTTGTGATTGACGATGACTATCGCCAGCAGATAGCTTATCTCCTCCATCACTGTGGCCATGTGTGGGATTGCAGGTAAGGATTCAGGATCAAACAGAAACAAAAAACTGGCAGACGAGACGCACATGCTGAAAACACCATTGAACTGAGATGTACGGATAAACATTGTTTTTTTTCTTTTTAGAGGCAAAATTATTAGGATTTGTCCTCAGCTGTTGCTCAGATTTTATCTGACAAGCAGTCTTTAAAACAAGTGTGATTCTTTTATTGGGATTTGTCAAATATAAAAAACACAATAGTCTCAGATCAGGAAACAGCATGTTGACACAGACAAAGGAAGCCAGACGCTTCTTGTTGTGCACATTTGAATACTGAGCCTTTGGAAAAGCTGTGTTTTCACGAGTAAATTGAAGGCCTGATGGATATTTTTCTTTGAAATAAGGATGTAATTTATGGTAAAGCAGCTAAGTTTGAAGAAAGTTGTACCTTTGCTGTCAACCTTAGAAGTTAAGAACTCTAATGAGTTGTCTATTTTAATGTTATCTCGTTTCAAGGGAGTCCTGGCAAAAACTTAAATTGCTTCACAACCCAAGACATTTTATGCAATTAAATTAAAAAAAAAAAACATTTTTAAGTCCTTCAGAATACCATCACACTGAAACAAATGTCCCCTTTGTGCTTTCTCCTTTCCTCTAAGAACAAATGTCTTATAGCTTTTAGCATTGCAGTGCGGCTTAGATTTGACTCGTACAAGCTAACTCGTACAAGCTAACTCATGCTAGCTTACATAATCAGGTCTGTATCAAGCTAACATACATAGTAACAAAATGACACTGAAAAGTTAGCTCTGTTGACTAATGTAGGGTGTTCAGACTGGACACATCTGCAAACAACTGCTGACGGCCATGTTGGATTGTTTTCATTCGTTTTTTTTTTTGTTTTTTTCCTGTTGATGAACTATTCTTAGAAAAGTCAAATAAATTACAAAACTGTGACATCTTGTATTCTGTCATCATTTGAAAAGATAAATATAATGTTAAATTGAGGCACAATTCTACAGAACCTAATAAAAAGGTCTGACAGGTTCAAAGTTGTAATTTAGTTTGATCAAATGACTAAAAATAAACTGTATCCTGCAGTCGCACTAGCCCCAAATTCTGGCTGGTTTAAAATCAGTTCACAGGAAAACAAATGACCTCAGTTTGCAAAGGTCAATCCAGGAGAATCTAAAGGTAAGATTTGTTAGGAGTTTGCTTCCATACAGAGCTGCACAAAATAATCCATCCATCCATTTTCTGAATACATTTTATCCCTTACGGAGACACAGGACTGCTGGAGCCTAATGGTTATTGTTGGGTGAAAACACTAAATAATTGTTTGTTGAAATTGTTCCTTTAAGGTTCATCTAAACTGAATTTGTTCTGATGAGGTACTACATGACATTGGAAGTACGGCAACAAGACTGAGCCCAGTTTTAAGTGTCTTCAACATTGTAATGAGTGTCTACATAGATCCTCTCTGCAAACAGATGTGCAACTTGTTTTGAAACAGTATAACCTGAGGACAATGTGACTACAATTGAGGACTCTCAGTTTGATTCAGTCAATTCATTTTTTTTTTTGTTTAGTTTTCCTCTGCAATAATTTGAGATCTATTGTAGACCAACCACCTACAGATTTAAACCAAGTTGATTACCTGACTAAGCAGTCAGTGTGTTAAAGGGTATTTGGGTAAAATAGTTTCTGCAGAGTGGCAGTAGTTTATTAGAAATTAACTTCTGAGTTGCGCGCTAGACTGTTGGTGGGGGATAAGCCTGCACGCATTTCCCATTATCCCTTTTTTATACTTTTTACTGCTTTCTTACAGCCTCTCACAGCCCCAACATTGCATTAACTGTGTAACAAATATGGCGAGCAATATATTGGAGCTATCTAGCTGTGCAGTTGTGAGCTAGATGTCAGCTTAGACCAGAGGTCCCCAAACTTTTTCTTGTGAGGGCCACATAATATTTTTCTTCGCTGGCGTGGGGCCGGGGTCAGTTTGTAGGCTAGCGGAAAAAGTGTTTTCTGATAGTAGTTCTGTACGCGATTGATGCTAACTGTTAGCAAGCACTATTTTACTAGCAGTGTTAGCAAACAATCTCAAAACGAGATTGGGGAAAAAAAATAATAATCATTCGTCTCTGTTAGTGTTTGGGGGGCCGGGCCAAATGTGGAGGTGGGTAGTTTGGGGCCCCTTGGCATAGGCGAGGGAAATGAAGACTTTAATTGATCTATTTGTCTGCAAGTGGATGCATCAGAATGGTTGTAGTTTATAAGTAACAACTTGCCACAAAAAGATTGTAAAAACACCAAAAAGCATAATTTTCACTGGAGTGGGTGTTTAAGAGCTGAATAAAACTGTTTTGAATGCAGCAGCTACATTCGTGTTCAAATGACAAAGGAGAGGGATGAAAAGCATGCATTGTGTGTATAAGTTTTTAAATAGTAGTGACTCTTGATGCACCTATAGCTCTAAACAAGCTCTTTTTTCCCTTTGTGTATTGACCTCGTCAGATAAAAACTACCTGATAGATGTCAATCAGCTTCTTTTTCTATAGGAAATGCACTAGTTATTGTAAACATGTTATGTTATCATAGACTACAGAGTATTGGATTTGAGTCCCATCACACAATGCTCAATGTTATCGCTGTGAGTTGCCAGTGAAACTGAGTTACTCAGCTTGAACCTGCTCTGAAACTGTACACCTGTGCTAAAAAGAAGTGTCGCCATTTTGGCGCTGTCTGTTTGGATCAGTGTTCCCTGTGGTGCTATGCCCTCTTTTAAGAGCTCCTCTGTTGGCGGTCTGTTCCTTGGCCCCTGGCTCTCCCCCTCTGTTGACACAATGGACCCCTTTCTTCCCGAATATACTACCGCTGTGGGACCTGGCCTTACATTTTTGGCAGTGATGCACCCACACTATCCCTCTCATTGCCGCTTCACTAGTGAGAGGTGCAAGTGAATTGAGGAAAAAAAACAGTAAAACAGAAAGAGCCTTGCAGGAATTAGATCGTGGTCCTGATAAGTTCCATTTAGAGCGGGTAAACATCTTGTTATCCGACTTGCACATTAACGCATGATCTGTAGAGTTTAAAATGATAAATCAAATCTCGATCATTCTGTTTGCTTCCCACCACTCACTGCTCTCCACCTCTATTTCTGTTTCCCATCATGCAAGTGAACCCCAGCCCACAAGCTGGAACAAAGAAGGGGGTCAGAATCGCCGGCCATTTTTACTGCACCTGCATGATCCACAAATGTGTGCTTCGGTGATTACGTGCCCTTCTGTGTGGTGTTTAAAGAGCAGTTTCCTGCTCCGGAGTTAAATGGTAGCGCCCTCTGTGAAGTATTAATGATGTGGATGGATGAATCAGGTCGGCGCGGACCTGTTGACGGAAGCCGAGGCGCTCTCTTAAAGCTGTGCCCAGACATCAGACTTAACCGCTTGGCAAATTGGACATGCTTGTTGGCTGTAGCTCCAATTTATGTGCGCTCTCTATTGCAGTAAGTCCATCTTCATTATTGAAATGGCCTTTCATCAGGTCTTGACAGAGTGGTGGAGATGGTAAAGGAGGGAGAGGAGCAGCACACAGGAAAATCATGAATAATGTGCAAAATAAACATATTTGAGGCGCAGGAGTTGGCTAGCTGCTGCGAAGGTGCTGGGAGTGATGTTAAACGCCTGACGTTCGTTTTCTCCTTTCCTCTTTTCTTTTCTGGAAGTTTCTGCCAGGGGATGTTGATGCTGTGGATCCTCAACTTTGAGTTTTTTTTTTCCACACGGCTGATCACACAAAACCACATTCAGATTGAACTTCCACAGCAGAACTGCACCCGTTTGCATTCACAAGCACTTCTCATTGGCTCAAAGCCTGTTTTTAATAGGATGCCGAAGTGCCTTCTGAATTTCTTCTTCTTCAGACTATTGTATTGATAAAGCTGATAAGGCTAGGCTTAGCTCATCTCACTCAGTCAGCCCCAGTCCAAGCCTTACTGAAGTGTTTATTGCCAGAGGTGGGGCTTTGGTTTTTCAGTGATTAGCACAACTTGACCTCAAAACCATTTTCGTTTCTGTAGATGAGCACTTAAGCCGAGGCTTGTTGGCTGTAGGACTTTTCTTTGAAGAGAACATCACGTCCTAGATAGTCCTACACATAATTATGTTATCTGCGTATAATATTATAATGCAATTCTTTTCAAAAGTGGCTACATCGACCTGGCTTTCTTTGATTGTGCACATCTTGTCTACACAATCAATTTTGATTTAGAATAATAAATTCTAATGTGATCCATCTCAATATTATCTTGTGTTTTTAGGTTCATGGGTTAATTTTATCTGTTGGATTGGCAGTTACTAATACCGGCAACATTATTGTTGCTAAAGTTTTGAAAATTGCTCCTAAGGTCCTTTTTATTCTAATGATTTTATCACTGTTAGTTTTTTGTTATTTATTTTTATAAGGATGGATACTAAAATTCCATGGGAAAAAATTATATTGGAGCATAAATATCTACATTAAAGCCCAGACTGCTGCTGTTGCCATTTTTCATCTTTTTTTTTCTTTTTTGTATCGCTTGGTTTTGTTTGCACCCAAGAGAAACTTTGAACTTTTTTGGAGTATTGGAAACTAATTTACACTTTAAATGCCCCTTTGACAAATGCATGCTGTGTTGGTGCTTCACTAATGACTGGATGCAGCCATTTATTCTATAGGCAAAAATCCTAAATTGCATAAAATATTGCAGGGATTTGTGTTTCGACCTATTACCCATTAAATGTCAGTAAAAGACTGTGGTCATTTAAATTTGAGACTGGTCTTAAACTCTTTGGGCTAAATTAAGGTAAAAGTCACTTTTATTTTAATGAGTATTTGGTATTGAAGGTGAATCGCAGAAATAAAATGTTCTGTTCTGGCTTTAGTTTTTTTTTTTTTTAAACATAGTTGGACTTTAAAAATGGAAGTACAATCAAAAGAGGCTAGAATTAAAACTCAACCATTTTTCTTTTTTGTCAAACTTTACAATGTGGGGAAGGTTTGCGTGTTTTCTACATTCATCCAGTTGGGTTTCCACGAGACTTGACTCTGTAATTGGAATCAATGAGGCTCCATAAGGGCTCATTTACAGCTGCGCTCGTTGGTCTGTAGTAGTATTCATCTATACAAATTGTGATCTATCTGGAAGATATTGGTTTACTAGCAAGTAAAGCCAGGTGTGATTCACCATAGTGTGAATGCCAAAGGAGCAGAATTGGGGGGCACTTTTACTGTTGGAGTCCATTTCAAGTGGATGACACAAAGCAGAGCATCAGAGGTACAAGTCAAGAAAAATGTAGCAAAGATCTTGGTGAAAGATATGGAGTAGTGAAAAGGTACAGCCCTGATCACAGAAACAAATACATGTGTTGTTGTTTGGCCCTTAAGGCTCTGAAAGTCAGATCGCCTCAGGTTGTTGCCACAGGTTTTTAATGGCTTACAATGTACACCAAGAAATTACAGTTCTTAGGAGGTGCGAGGAGCCACATAGTCTTGATTTAATGACAGGCTGCATGCTGATGGAAATCCAAACTTGGACTGATTGAGGTCAAGGACCAGACTTTGAACACATTTTAGAAACAGTTAAGCTTCGGATACATCGGATATGACGTGCGTGTTCAAGAACACGCTTTATTTGCAGTCTTGAATGTGCATTTAGCCCGTGGTGTTCACACTGGACAAACAGGGGAGAGCTTCTTCTTCTTTGTCTCTTCCAGTTGTTTACTAACACATGTTTGAAACCTTCAGTTGGAAGAGGCTTGGTGGGAAATGTTGAAGCGGTTCAAATTGTGCTCCAGGCTTTTTCTTTCACAGCTCTGATCTGATACATGAAAGACTTGGGCCAAATCCCAATTCTTCCCCTGCTCCTATTGCTTCTCCCTACCCCTACATTTACCCTCCAAAAGTTGAGATACGTAAAAATAGTGTCTTCAAATTTGGTCGACACTCTCACTCAATGACATTATCAATAGTCCTTAAAAAAATATTTTAGACAACCCTATCCCTTCAAATGCCCCCTACAATTGATGAGGTAGGGAGAAGTTGTTGGAGTAGGGGAAGAATTCGGATTCTGCTTTGTTGTCCTATAAATCTGGCTGAGCACAAACTGCAATTATTAGGCCCAATCCAATTTTTTCCCTTCTCCCTTCCCCTCCATTTGAAAGGGGAGTTTAAGTGTAAGTGTACCCAGGAAATATATTTTTTTAAATCCAACCCTCCAAACGGAGGGTTATAAAGTCCTCCCCCATGAGGCTAAACCGCGTCATGCTGAGAAGCACTTTCCTTCATGTGGGTGTGCTCTGAACCACAGACGTTTACATTTAAATGTAAGTAAAGACTTTGATGTAGCATGACCTTTTTAAAGTTATAAAACCGCTGTTGTTATGTATATTCAAGTGTTAAAGCTAGCTGACTGGCAATTATTGATGACGTCATCGACGGAAGTGACATCCGAAATATGAGACACAATTTTTCCACAACTCTCCGTTTGGAGGGATAAATGAAGGGAAAGGAAGAAGGGAAGAATTCAGATTGGGCCTTAATCTCTCCATGTTATCCATGCGTCACTACCAAATCCGAATCCCTGATTGGTCAAAGTTTGACCCGGCCCAAAAAACGACTTAAAAATGTGAATAGCTACACAAGAATTTTGAAAGCCCGAAACACACAGATCTGTGCATTTATGTTGACGTTTCATTAACAGCGGCCATTTGAAAATGTGAACTTAGCTTCAAGACTGTTTTTGCTGACTGTAGTGTTCACAGGTAAAATATGTAGTTTCTAAACTCAGGCATGAGTATGTGTTATGCTTAAAGTAAGGAAAACAGACGCCTCTTTGGAAAAGGCGATTTAAATGCATTTAAGTTATTATAGAGGTTGTTTTTGCAGCATTTAAAAATCTTTATTTTTTCCTAGTATCTTTGCATTATTAGGCTCTCACACAGTACATTATAGCCACGGTACACCTGCGTTGCCCCTCTATTTGCTTCACACATGAGCTCATATGATACCTCATGAGGTAATTACCCACTGTGCTGGTGTGTATGCAGCTGTGAGCTAAAGCGGGGGTTCCCTTCAGGTAGCTCTAACTCAGGTCAGTGAGCAGCTAATGACATTTAGAAGAAAGTGGATGAAAGAGATGGCAGTTGGCTTTAGAAAGCTGCACACTGCCTTTGTCTTATTTTCTACCGTCTGGCTTAATCTCCAACCTTTTCACACCAAAAGGAGATCATGTTATTAGATGCCCTCCCATGGCTCATTTGTCATCCTGCAGCCTCTACTCCTCCAGAGTGCAACTGCAGAGGAAGAAGGAAGAAAACAGTGTAAAATAGCAGAACATCGTCCAGTGTTTTGTTTTGTATTGCAGTTGCAGTGGATTGATATTCCTCCTTTCACCTTTATTCCTCGTTCATTCTTCTTTTTATCAACCAGTTCCACGAAGCGAATGAACTTCTGTCAACCTTTGATACGAATCTTTGTATTGAATGCATTCGCTCACTTACTGTACGTTCAGTCGTGCTCCGCCATCACCATTAAAAGTTCCTGCAGGAAGGAGTAGCGTCGCTGCTGTTGTCCCCTCAGGCGTGGGGCTTTAATCTTGGGTTGTTCTCTTGCTGCGCAGGGAGGGAGTCTGCTAATTACAATAAACACAAGCGCCGCTACCTATGTAAGGTTTGCATAGGTTAACAAGTGCTGTAAACCTTAAATAAGTTTAAAATAGGACTTCATGTCTTGCTGTTGCCATAGTGATCTCCACTACAATCTTTGCATGCGTTCTTGCTTTGCAAATGAATTTAAGACACGATCATGTAACACTTAGAAAAAAAGCCCCAAGGGCCTTTTTGATGGTCTCATTTAAGAGTTTTTTTTTTCTTCAAACAAACTTTATTTTAATCCTGCTATTGTTTCATTCTACTTTAGCATCTGGAGCCTCCCCTCACGCTCTCCTTTGTGTCTTTTGTTCTCAACAGGTGGAACAGTCAAAATGATGTGCAAGCGGTGCGACAGTGAGCTGTATTGATGGACGTGTTAACAGACACTTGTCTCACATTGATGGTGAAGACTTCAGAGCTAGAGATTCCAAATGTGGAAAACACAGGTAATCACCTTTTTTTCAAGACATTCTGACTCCTTAAAAAAGATGCCACTTCATTGTAACTTTGAAAGGTTACCTTTTCTCCTTTTAGTCTTTGAAAATGTGCTTTTAATGTTTACAGGAAATAGGTTGCTGCTCCCAATAGTGAATTTCATGTTTTCTATGAACACACACGCATTCACATGAAGTAAAGCTTTGAAGAGACAAATTAGTATTCCACATATTTGGTAATAGCTTTCCAGAATTAGTTTTTCCTTCTTACTTTTAAGCTTTTTTTTCAGAAACAGGGAACATGAAACCTGTCCTTTTTTAATGATAACTTGTAAGAAAACATTAAATGAGACTTTTTAAGCTATTGTTAATCCTCTCTGCTCATTCCTCTGCAACTCAGAGAATATCTGACTTTTCTGATAAAAACATGCAAATGTTAGAGACAGCTCTTACACGTGTTCACATTTGTTATTCAGAGCAGCTTGTTTTATAAAATAAAGTTTGGTTATTTTAAAAAAATGACATGTCATAATCCAGGGTTTCTAAAATTATATATTTTTTTGCAATTTTTTAAGGCTTATCTCTTTGGTTTTACAATCATGTTTTACATCTTGAGTGCAAATAGCTAAAAATCTAATTATTCAAATACATGCGTCTCTAAAATAGAGTTTCCAAATTATAGCTAATGATATGCAGATCGAGTTAAAGTGGATACATAAATTTAAAAACATTGAAATCATCAGGTTCAGGAAGGAAATGCTGCAACAAAGAAGCAACGAGAGCAGGGAGATGCTTTTTTTTCCCCTACAGAGGAAGCAAATTAAATCAATGCTGCATTTACTTGAATTAACTTTCTTGAGCAAATAATAGCACGCTGTCTGTCCTCCATTGTTTTATAATACATTTTAGATAAAAACAGAGATTAATTAAAGATGAATAATGTCATTTTTGTGGGATCTCTGCTAGATTATTGATTTGCTTTAGTGAATGTCAAGAAATGTAAGACCCAAAAAAAGTAAAAATGTATTTAATATTAATACATTTTTGGCAATTTTGAATTTGCACTTATTAATACCTTGAGAGGAAATTTTGAAATTGCGTAAATCTTTATGCAATAGGGTGCATATTTACATCCATTCACTTCAAAAAGCTATGACTATTTTTCCATTTTGGGGCTCTTTAGACATATATTTTGAAAATAGTGTTTTACCTCCCTTTTTTAAGGTTTGTATTATCTGACTAACACTGTAGCCGATATCTGATGAGTCAAACGAGACAATGACCACAGATCCTACGGCGAGGCTTTGTGTCGGCGCTCCTGCTCCGGCCAGGCTCAGTGGGGACCTCTATGGGTCCCCTCTGTGAGAATAACACAGATTATCTGCGCCACTCTCCTCGCCGTTGGAGGAGAAAAAAAGACAAAATACGAGAGTAAGAGCATGAAAAAGTAAGTGTAAGGGTGAAAGCATCTCCATTGAGCAGGAATAGGGCATTTCTTTGAGGACAGCTATGATTCATGCGGCAGTTACTCACTGCTTATTATGAACATCCTGTACTGGCTGGATTGATCCTCTCTGCCGCCATTCACAAAATGTCATATTGTGGAGATGGAGTGAGAAAGGCTTCTGTGGCTGACCGACCAGCTGGATGAGTGAGCACCCCAGGCGGCGCTGCAAAAATGGCTACCTCTGCATTTTAGAGATGTAAAATCCTCTGGATGAGGAGCGGCGAGCAGCAGCGAGGGGGAGGAGGAGATGGTAAAAGAATGGATGAAAAAGAGGTTCAAAAAAGCATTTTAAAAGAAAGGAAGGCCGCGTCAGCTGTTTTATTTGCACTGCTGCTCTCTTCTGATAGCATCAGTTTAGGGCTGAACTGTATTTACCGCATCGGGGTTAACGTCGGGAGTTTCCTGTAGGAATAGTCCTTTGTTTTTGGTATTTTATGGGACCCAAAGTGACTGGAAGTCAGAAGAGAAAAAAGCAGGCATGTGTGTATCCATGTGTGGCATCTGACACACTAATATAAAAAGACCACATGCGCCAACTGGTCCTCTCTCCTCGTGTCTGTGACCATGTCCCTCGGCATGGGCTTGTTTGCGCGCTGAGCTGCCTGGCACAGAGCAGCTCGGGCTTACCTCAGTTGGACCAAGCCTCCGAGAGTAATGGCGAGCGCGCTCGAGAGAGCCGGAGCACTAACTGGTCCGGTCTGGTCTGGTCTAGTTTGGCGGTGGGTTGCGCTGTCTAGCATGGCTGGGCTTGGCAGCAGAGGAGATCAGAAGATCACTGCCACCTGCCAGCAGCCGGGGTCCTTCCATATGCTCAGTGGTGAACGTCCAGGCCAGATTGCATGAACTGTGTCACATCCAGCCTCAGCTTTTGTTCAAGAAGCCTCTCTCCTGATAACATTGGTACAGAACTACAACAATTTTAGGGTGATTTCAGTGTTCACCTTTTTTTTTCTTTCTCTGTCTATCAGCTTGAGTCCTGGCAGCAGCAATAAACATTTTGGATGTTTATCTTGTATTCCAACCTAGATGCAGGAGTAACATTATTCTGCACCATATCAGTGAATATGAGGCTGCTGATCCCTCTTTGACCTCTAATGTCAAACTCAATTTGTCAGCCGCAATTGTTGCTGCAAGACCCGGCGTGTGTGCGGATGTGTGCGAGTGGGTTTGTGTACCTGTCTAACTGACTGATCTGTGGCACATTCTGAACAGCTGAAGAGCTAATGGTCCAGCTGGAGACAGATGGCCTCTGGATAACACTATACCCCCAAGCCAATACTCACACTCTATCACTCTCCCCCTCGTACGCACACATGCACAGGATAGATTGTTAATCCATTATAAACCCAGAGGAAAGACATTTTTCAATATGAGTTAAATGTTTCGCTGCAAGTTTGAACAATCTTTTGGCGACATAAGTTGGCAGCTTTGGTTTGTTGTGAGCGCAAGAGGATAAAGGAAGCTAAAGAGAAATCTCTCTGCTTTTTGGAGCTCCCCTGGTTTAATGGATCTATTCCTATCAGGGTAATAGAAGAGTTCATTTGGAGGTGCGGCTGAACCTTCTCTACGTAAGTTCTAAATAAATGGATGACCTTTGTAGTTCTATTTGTTGAGAACATGTGTCAATTACTTAAAGACCCACTCCAATGAAAAACATGCTTTTGGTGTTGTTAACACGTTCTTGTAGCATTCTTCCCATGATGAAGGACATATTTAATGAAAATTAAGAATACATTTGAATTTCTGAATAATTTCTTGTTCAAATTGTTGTGAATTCGGAGCAGATGCAAAAAATGCAGTTTGGAGGAGCCCCTAGCAGTGACGTTGATGCTATAGTTAACGAGCATTGCATCCACTTGCAGACAATTCGATCCATGTATGTCTTCGTTTTCCTTGTCTGAACTGATATCTGGCTCAAAACTGTGTGGATGGATGGATCGGATTTTGGTCGTTTGCTGCATTGGTAACGTTCGGTTGGGGTTGTTAGGGCCTGTAAGGAGAGTGCAAACAGAGGGATGATGAGAAATGAGAGCAGCAGCAAACATTCCCTTCCACAGCTTAAGCCTCTTTTCCGCTGATTGGTCTGGTATTTTGAGCGTTTCCATTGTAAAATGGACCCACTAAACCATATGTGTCAAAGTGAAGGCCCGTGGGCCGGATCCGGCCTTTAAGTATTTATATCTGGCCCTCCAGATCATTTTATTTTAATTTATTAATGGCCCGGTGTTATCTTGCACTTATGTCTAACTTTTATCATTTTGACTAATTATATTTTAGTGGAGAGTAAAATATTGATAGTTGATTTATTCTGGAATATTATTCCTGCCTGTTTTTATTCATAGTAATGTTAAAAAGTTACATTTCTGAAGTTTTACAAATTTTGTTTTGGTGTGTTTAATAAATGTTTATCCTGTTCGGCCCGCGATCTTAGGTGGGTTTTGGATTTTACCCCCTTGAATGATTGACACCCCTGCAACAAACAGTACCGAACCGTACCTCTAGGGGGCCCCCATCGGTGTAGGTCCATTGAAAAGTGGAACGGAACGGTTGGGTAAGAGCCGCTGTAGCCACCTGTTGATTAGGAGAAAGCGATGATGACTTTAAAAAGTGCCAATATGGTGCTCATTTAAGCTAATAACAACAATAGTTTTTTATTGGCTTTGCCTAAAAACAACATAATCGTATTTAGAAGAATACTGGGAATGTTTCACAATAGATCATAAGATGATTGGAGTAGGACTTTAAGTTGAGGTCTTTCTTGCTCACGTACTTTTGTCACCTCTGACACTCGAACAGCTTCCTTCTTTGAGAAGGGAGGTGAAAATGCACCATTCTCCTGAGGTTTTCCTTCATTCCGGATGACAGAAACACAGATTTCTCTTTTTAGTAGGCGTCGCTGTTGCTCTCATTTGTCTGCAGGCTTCAGACTGGGTGAGGCTGGCTCTGAGGCAATTTCATTACCTCATTAAATCTCTCTAAACTCGTATTCATATGCACAGATTTACTCCTCACCGATACAGTAATGCCCAATACTATTTGCTAAGCACCCACTCCCCTCCCTCAAGCATTTATCACTACCTCAATAGTGATCAGGCACATCCATTCGGAAATGGGGGTTGTTTCTAGTTAACCTTTGGAAGTGCGTTAATTGCTGTTCCGTTTTCTTGTATTTGGAAATTCCTCCCTGGCATAATTTTAAAGGATGTGTGCGAGGCAGCTGCCTGGAATTGTGGAGGGGGAGTTAGGTGTAGAAGATATTGGTTATAGAGTCTCCAGCATATGGGCCTGTCGTGTCCCATGTGTACATACCTGCCTCTGCTGCTGTCGTCTAATTATGAAGAGCAAACAAAGCTATCTGCCTGCTGCCACGAGCCAGCTTCTATGAGTTTTGATTGTAACACATCAGATGTGCGTCTTCTGCCTATTTAGACGTTGCTGCACATGGATTGTTGAAAAATCGCCATAGCTCACTTTCTATTAAGCTGTTATTGTAACTGCTGCAGCTAATTTGTGTCATGTCACAGTGTACTTTAAAGCTTAAAACAGAGGAAGAAAAAGAAAAATTCACATGCGAAGTTCTTGGTAATTATGCTTTCATTTCCTTTTTGAATAAAAAAAAAGAAAAGACTGCTTTTAAAACTCTGTGTGAGTTCAGACCAGAATAATCCAGCCAGTTCCGTTTGCTTGGAAAGCGTGTGGAAAATTTTC
>NC_050521.1:16995220-17007500 GCF_002922805.2 Oryzias melastigma
CAGTCTAATTTGCCTGGTGTCATGATTACGGTGGCTTTAAGGAACCAAATTACAGTGGACCAAAGACTGCTTAACCAAAAACCAAATGTGGAAAAAGTCTAGATGTTTTAAAAAGTCAGAACCTTGACTGTAAAGTCAGAATTCTGACTTTTTTCTCAGAATTCTGACTTTACAGTCAAGGTTCTGACTTTTTTTCTCAGAATCAGAATTCTGAGATTAAAGTCAGAATTCTGACTTTTGAACTCAGAATTCTGACTTTTTTCTCAGAAATCTGAGATTAAAAGTCAGAATTTTTCATGGGCTTTTTTTTTTTCAGTGGCCCTAATCCTCTTCCGTAGCTTTCAAACCATAAATTAAGAATTTATTCACAACAGAACATAATACAACATAAAAAGTGTTAAAGCTGAGAAATAAAAAAATGTTATACTCTAAATGACTTTATCTCCAATTTTGCAACAGTTATTTGTTGGGCAACATGTAATTGGAAAAGCAAGAGATTAAAAAAAAGATTTATTTAATATAACATGTGTCAACAAATGAGGTCAGTGACACAATAGAGCAACAAAATTGGAGTCTTACTCTTATCCAAATTCCCTCACTACTCCCTAACCAATAAAAGATGCAGGATGATCCTGGATTTTAACACAATTTGGACACCAGTCTCCCTTCATTTTTTTTTTTTTTTTTTACAATGGAAGTGTAGTGTCACCAATCTGCCAAAGTGAAAACCTAATAGTTTTGAACATTTTACGAAAACTATTTATGAATTTAGTGTATTTTGATGTTAAAAATGTGGATAATTTAAAAAATATACATTTAAATATTTTTTTTCAAATGAAAAATCATTGAAAAGCAATGCGTTGTGGTTTGTATTTGAAAGGGGGCTGACTACAGACAGGATGGCCCTTGACATCATCGGCTGGAAGTGGAAACTATGCAATTTACCCTAACCCTAACCCAAAAGTGTTCAGAAATATAGCAAAGAAATTCACTTTATTAAAGTTCAAACAGGAAAAACCATAACTGTTATGTTTGTGAGATACAATAATGGTTTTTTTTTCTGGTCGATGACTATCGGTTGTGATTGTTGATGTCTCCAGCCAGGTCCTCTTGGGATATTTGCCAATCTAGTGTCAAGGCACACTAGTTTTTCTAGGGCACTGGATTTTGAAATTGTAGAAACCTGTGGAAAAATACAAAAAAACTGCAAAATTCTTATAATTTGTTATTTGTTACCTAATTGAATTTTTTAAGCCTTTGCCTCCTCAATATATTTTAAAGAAATTAAAGAAATCTCTGTATGTAAGAGGCAGTTTTGATTACCTGTAGATGTTTGTGGGTTTTTGGCCAAGACAACAGCACTGCTTGAACTTGTCAGTAAAAAAACAGAAAATATGGACTTCCACACATTAAAGGGGCTAATTAACTAAAACTTAACAGCTTGGTAAATGACAAACAGAGACCTGCTGTGATCGTGTCAGTTAGGAAATCAAAAACACAAAGGGAACTGTTTAAAATAGCCTGTGGACAAAATATAATACAGTGAATATGTTGATTTAATAATTTACTCTTCAGCTCCATTTTTGTTACACTGCTAAAGTTAGGTGTATGCTAGCAGGAGAGAGTGTGAACAAAGAGATGATGGGAAATGAGTGGAGGCTTACTTTGTGCCAATGGTCCTGCCCACAACTTAGTGACAAATTTCTGATTAACTACTGCCGCTCTGCAGACACTACTGTATGTGGTAGAAAACAAAAATGTCCTTTTTTTCAGCTGCAAATTGCATAATCATTATTATTCATAATAATAATCATTATTATTGCATAGCATGACAAGGAACGCTTTTAAAAGCAATTAAAAAAGGATTGGAGTGAGATTTAAACAAAAGTTACATAAATTAATTATTTTTGTTTTGTTGTCTCACTTTGGTTTGCTGACCGGGTTGTCTGTACTCAGTCTGCAGTAAATCAGGATTCATTTGCAACTAATTCAAAAACCTTTTTTAAGACCAGAGTTCACTTTTAGGTTCATGTTGCCCAGGACCAAAAGGACCAAATCTAAATGCAGTCATAGAGAGTAACACAGATGTTCTGATGTTTCTATAAATCAAGTTCTACAATAATCTCATTTCAATTTGGCAATTTTGTACAGTTGGAAAATCAACCTTTAAGCAAGTATTAGCCACATTTAAAAAATAATGCTATTTTAATGATTAAAATCTTATCTTAAATGGCATTCAGGTTACCAGTATCAGATATTTTGTAATATTTGTTTAAATAATAAATAATGTGTTTCTTTCAACTCCCCTGTATTGTTTTAACTTGTGCTACCTCTTGTTCATCATCTCAGAGAAGTGGCGTTTAAGTTTGAATATCAAATGTGCGTTGGTAGTGTTTAAGACTGGAATCACAGAATGACATTTAGAGCTCCAGGGGGTTAATTGACAATAAGTGCATTTGAGTAGGGTAGAACAATGTGACTACAACATAAAACAATGTTAATTTCAAAGAGCTGAAAGCTTTTCCTTCTCTCTGCAGGGGTATGTGAGCAGAGTGGTGATCTGAGTCTGTGCGGACTCGTCAATGCTGCTCTCCCTCCATCCTCCTCGCCTCCTCCTGCCGCAGAGACTTTGCAGCGGGCCTGCACAACACGCCAGAGGACCACTCCTACATCAGCATCTCTTCGCCTGCCTGTTGGCACAGACCCCTCTCTCTGCCTGACAGTGGCCCCCTGCCCCTCCTCTGATGATGCTCCATCTGTAGTCCCCCACCTCCTCCACGCTTCCACGTCGCTTCCCAACCCAACTGTAAGCACCTGGAGTCCAGCAGGAGACACAAAGAAACCCCCCCCTGCACTGCCTGTCTCCCTCCCGCTGTCATCTACAATGATGGAGCCTAGCCCCGTGTCCGCCCTGACAGAGGAATGTCTTCTTCAGCCAGCAAGAAACTGCCTCGGCTGTTACATCGAAACCCGTGACACTTCGGATGCTTCTGCCATCCAAAACCCATCCCATGACCCCAACCCCAACACAGACCCCGGACTAAGTGTTCGGATAGGAGATGTAAGCCGAGAAGACTACTCTGACATCAACAACATCAGCATCCAGTGCCTGAGCCACGCAGGGGAGGCAGCCAGTCATTATGGGGAACAGCTCCTCTCTGACCAGCTGCTCAGCTTTCCCCTGGCCAAAACCTCCAGTGAGGGCAAGAGAGCAGATGGCAACAAAGCAACAGTGGACTGTGAAGACCCAGAAGACGATGCCACAGCTAAGAACCTGTATGAGGGACTGTTACTCGACAAAGTCAGTGGAGAAGAGGCTCTGCTGGCGAACGCGGGTCAGGACTGGGGCTACTTTGAGTCTTTCATCAGTGAGAGTAAGATGGAGCTGCTAGACCTTTGCTCCAAGAACGAACTGTCAGTCAATCTTTTCTCTGAGGAGGATGTTGACAATCTCTTTGATGATGAAGACGATGATTCAACGCTAAGCAGTGACGTGTGCTCGCTGAAGATCCGCTACGAGTCTTTCCAGGACAACATGAGAGAAAAGACAAATGTGCTTCAGGAGGAGACGCAGTTTAACTTCTTCCCCAGTGTCCTGAACAACTGTGCCAAGAAAGAGGAGGGAGCAGCAGTATTGAAGAGGAGCGCTGAGGGTCTGCAACCCAAAGCTGATGAGCTCATCATGGTGACAGCACAGGAGGTGAAACCCGGAGATTGCGGTGGCTCACTTGATGACTCTCAAGGCTCCCCAATGTCCACCTCCAAAGTCAGCTACCTAATAGACTTCAACTCCACGGAGGAGTCAGGGGAGTTCAGTGATGACAGCTCCTGTACTGGCTCCTCCTCAGACACGCTGCAGGAGGGCAGGTTCAAAAAGGGTCACTCGAAAAGATTTCTCAGCCCCTCAAACCCTCTCAATTACGGCCTGCGCTCCAAGAGGAAGGTTCGATACAGTGACGATTACCTGTATGACGTCGACTCGCTTGAGAGTGAAAAGAATGCAGAGAAAAAGGAGAAACCGCCCACCGGGCAAAAAGAAGAGGAGGATGTGGATTGGTGCCCCAAAAAGCGGCGGAAATCCTGTCGCAAAGAGCCACCCGTGGTCATCAAGTACATCATCATCAACAGGTTTAAAGGGGAGAGATTCATGTCGGTGAAATTGGGCAAGTTGGACCGGGTGGAAGAGACTGTGAGCTTAAATGCAGACACAGTGGGCAAATATGAGACACTGGCTCCTCTGAAGGCTTTCTGGCAAGAGAAGCAAAGAGAAAGGCAGGCACAGCTTAAGCTGGCTGAAAGAGATAAACAACAACGCGGTTTTCATCTAAACGGACGCCATCATCGGCCTTTCAATTCTAGTCATCCCAAAAGGAAATACAAGATTGCAAACAGGCTTAAGGTTCAGAGGATTCACACTGTGGAGCAATCAGCAACAGCACAGGACTCTCCTCTCTCTGATCAGGGCCAAGGAGGTGTCACTAAAGAGGAGGCCACCCCCACAGTAAGAGGAATAATAGCGGCCCCAGGCCTCCCCGTCACATTAGACACAAACTCCATCACACACACAGTCACGGCAAAGAGCCGCTCCCAGGAGAGGGAGGAAAGGGAGGGGAGAAGATTGGGAGGAAATAAAACATTCAGGATAAGGAAATTCAAAAGCGAAGCCAGGCTGAGGAGCAAGAAAATGAAAGAGGCAGAAGGAGAGGAGGGGAGGAGCGTGACAAATGAAGCGGATGCCTGCGTCTCTGCGGCACAGATTGAGGACCCTACTGCGGGGTTAGAACAGGGAGGCATTAGTTCAACTACAGCTAAACCCAATTTCTCTGACAATGCCACCACTGCTCAGGCATCTGAGGAAAAATTCCCCTTTGTTTCATCCACCTGCTCTCCTGACAAAGCGCCCTCCTCAGAGGAGGTGGAGACGGGTGTCCCTGTTATCCCTGGAGGCTACCTGCAGACCCTGTTAGATGCCACAGACTCCTCCAGCGGAGCAGCTATCTCCTATTTCCCGCAGCAGTCTTCTAGGCAGCAGTATCCTCTGGGGCTCTCCCTGGAGGAGAAACAGTTTTCCTCTCTGCAGCTTGCTCAGAGCTGTGTCCTCTCTCCTCCGTCGGAGTCAGAGCTCCAACAGTCACCGCAGAACTGCCCCAGCTTCCCCCAGATGTGGCACCCACAACTCTGTGCAAATCACAGCCAAAGCTTTGGGCCCGAGACCCCCGAGACTCCCATCTTACCCAACAACTTCCCAGCTGCGGTGCCCCTGAATGACAACCTGCCAGTATCTAACTACAGCCAGCTGAGCCCGGAGGCTGACAGGCTGCTTTATGAGAAGAGCTACCTGACTGAGGCGGGGCTCCAGCCTGGGGCAGATCTGCAAGTGTGTCAGTCTGCCTGTGTGGAGGGCCAGGTGCAATACCAGAGAGGGTCCCTGAGCACAGACAATGGTAGGCTCATCAGTTATGACTCAGTGGGTTCTCTGTCAGCCTCCTCCAGCAATTATAGTTCTCTCAGTCTCAAGTCTTGTGAGCGGGAGGGCGAGGAAGAGGGCCGGGACGGCTTCTTAACTCACTGCAGTCCGAAACTGGTGATTCAGCAGAGTGTAGATGCCCTCACGCCACTCAGGGAGTCCTCTGACTTGCTGGATATTTCCAACTTCACTCCTGACAAGTTCAGACACTCGTCACTGTCAGAACTGTCCCCTCCTGAGACCCCCAACCTGTCCCCACAGGTGGTGGGGCGTGAGATGAAGATGGCGGGAAATGTCGGAGAATACCAGGATGTGAACGAAATGACTGTGGATTGTAACATGGAGGTGAAGTGGAACTGCGAGACCATACAGCAACAGGAGCGCACAACAAATGCCTACATAGTGGAGGACGGCCAGTTCCCACTGCACAGCTTTAACAGTCAAGAAGTCGGGGGTTTGGATAAAAAAGATGAGTTTGATGGGCAGACTGGTGACATGTTGGATGGTGCAAAAAGCATAAAGTCAAAGAGGAAAAGTAGTTGCAAACAGACAAGTGTGGGACAGAGTCCAAAGAAAGCACGGGCTCCCAGAGCTCCCAAATCCGAAAAGGTCAAAACCCCGAAGCAGAACTCTCGGTCCACCAAAAAGATAAAGGCCATGTTAGAAGGGAAGGCAGCAAAGAACCAGGCAGGTGGCACAGGCCTGACTGACAGTAGCAGTACTGGGGACTGGTCTGGCACTGGCTGGTCAGAGAGTAACAGCCTGGTAGGGGATGACCAGAGAGAGTTTGAGGAGCCCTCCAACATTCTGTCCAACATTGTCTCCGGCATGGCCGAGGTCCAAAGGTTTATGATGGCCTCTATTGAGCCACTGTGGAATCCCATGTCAGAGGCCTGCATGCCCTCGGAGGCCAACAGCCTCAACCTTAAGACCCTCAAAATCTTGGCAGGGACGGAGGCCGACCTGAAGAAAAAAGGAGCCGTGCTGACGGGGGCTGGCAGAGGCAGGAAGCCTGGGGGAAAGGGAGTGAAAAACCAGGCCAAATTCAACCCCTCGCATCCCTTGTTCCCTCAGCTAGCACTGGGCTGTAACATGTTTGACAAACCAAACTTTATTAACCCGGGGCCCGCGCACAAAAAGCTGTACCGTCACAAGACCAGTGCAAAGTTCCCTCGCATTGAGACGTTGAAGGGGAAGCGAGCTGAGAGAGACCCAAATAAGGACATAGCACTGATGACTTCTTTTGAGAAACTGAGGTAATATTTTGTTATCAGCTGCTAATGTGACCCCCTTCTCACTCCCCCACCCCACTACCTGCTCAGCCCTCCCTCCCAAGCATACCTACACTGACGCAATGCCAGAGCTGCATGAGTGCTACGTTTCCCCCCCCAACTACTCCCACTTCCTTTTTAACCCCCCTGAAGAGGAAATTAATATCTGCATGAAAAACTTCTTGTACTTTGCAAACTACCTATTGAGTGATTGTGTCAAGCTTGATTGAGATTGGAAATGACCATGGCTGCATTTTTTTCTTGCTTTTGTTGTTTCTGCTTTGTTTGTTCTTCTAATGGTTGTTTTTTTTTTGTTTTTTTTTTTTTTTTGCAATTAATTTTGTCAAATAAGAAAAAAAAAAAAGAGGATGAGCTTTGAAAAACAGCTCTTGTCGCCTTTTTGATGAACTTTGTTTTTGTATTTTCCCAGCAGAACAAGCTCTCCTGTATTCTATCATTCTTTTCCCTCTTTTTTCCCCCCCTAAAGATGTAGCTATATACACAAATGCATTGAGTGACATCTACGCAACCCCCTCCTCTTCCCTCTCCTCATCTGTTTTTTGTATGCAGAATATGGATGTCCTGTTGTTGCTGTCCTTCATACACTGCCTGGCTCATTTCAAGAGGGAAACCTACAGTTATTGAGCCCTGTTTAAGTCCAAGACATCTTAAACACACGAGATGGGACCATTTTGTATTGATGACATATCAGACGTTTTTTTTTTTTCTTTTTTTTTGTTTTCCTCCCTTTCTTAAGGTCGGAATGACTCCCCCATTCCCCTTTTATTGAGCATTTCTTTTTCCTTATGGAGTTTAGATGAACTGACGATCTAAATTAACATTTTTACGCCTTGCAAATTCATAAAAGCTCCACCCTCAGAGTATTTTTGTCAATGTTGTTGTACAGGGACATGCAATATTTGCATAAAAAAAAGATGATTATTATCTTAAAATCAATGTGCCAAAAGTAACAATGCTGTGTAAATGACCTCTTATATATGTATGAATATTGGCTGTTCCTCTTTTCTATCCATTGGGAAATATTGGCTGCTCGGGTTGGAGGCTCCTCACAGAGACTTGCAACTACAGGAATTCTGTTTTTTATTTTATTTTATTTTACTGTTATGATTTTTTTTTAGACTTTTTTCCTCTATTCTCTGATGAAAGGCACCAACAGCTGGCAGTGGTACGCCACCACTCACTAAACCAAATCCGTAAGACTGAATTCTCCTCGTCCCCCACCCACCAACTTGCTTTGTTTGCCAAATTCCGTTTACCTCAACATTGCCTGGCACTGAGAAGCAACAAAAGAGAGGCAAAGGGAAGATGGGCTCTGAAGCCGACTGTAAAGGAAGGGGATGGAGGAAAGAAAATAAAAGCAAGACATTATCATCAGCTCCCTTTTTTTGGACCACCTTTAGTGGAGCGAACGTGGCTGAGGGTAAAGCAAGGGAATCACTTGTCACTTGGGGCTGTGCCTCATGAGATGGCTGTTTGTACTGGAAATTTAAGGGGAGATTACTATAAATCTGATGCGTGCATCAGCAGTGAACAGACAATTTTTTTGCAGTAACTGTGAATATAAAAAAAAAGCAGTTTTCAGTACAAATGGGACCAGTAGTCTTGTAAATGAAGGAAACGCATGTCTTTGCATTTTATCTTGCCTGAAACATTTGAACTTTTCTTGACTTGGTTGTGTTATTCATTTCGTAACATTGCCTTACTTTCTGAGTTGCACCTCTGTGGTCTCATGCTTTTGGGTTTCACATAATGTCTGAATTGAGCTGATTTGTTTACATTTTGTATTTTTTTTAATGTTGCCCCAGCTTTTATTCTGAAAGCAGAAATTATATTTAAGGCCACAAACAGAACAGCACACACTGGAGAAAATGACATATTTATATATATATGGGTATTATTGAATGCAGTGAATTCCCTACATTATCAGTTACTTTGGGCTCATTCACTACCTCAGAGCACTGAAATAAAACATCTCGAAATCCACTTTAAAAAAAAGAAAAGATCATACAATCATATTCAATCAGTTATGAAATCTTTAGATTTTATAAGCTTAAAGGGATTTCAGGAGGAATGCAGAGCCAATCAAGCAGTTACAGAAGATCATTTTTTGTGTCCTTAAAAACAAGGCCTACATTTTCTCTGTTTTGCAAACAATAATGGGATTTTCAGCAGTGGTTACATGGGACTGCATGGAGATTTGCTGGCAATTTAATTGATTAGTTTCAAAACAGACCTTATCACCCTGGATATGGCAATTCTGACACACACAGGTTTTTAGTAAGTGATTGCTTGCATATTTAAGGCAAGAATCACAATCAATCTTTCTGTGTCGCTTTTTCCACTGTTTTTCTGCCATGATCTGTTTTTTATTTCTTTTTCTTTTTTTTTCTATAGTGTATCAGGGTTAGGACCAAGACAAGCTGCTGATGGGAAGCTTCACATGGGCTGCAGGCCCATTTAGTCTGCCTTCTCTCGTTTCTGCCTATTGTCAAATTGAATGTACTTCTCTGAGTTCATAGTTTATTATAATTTCTAACTTTTTTTTTGTTTATTTCTAAAATGTGCCACTGTTAAGCTGCCTCATGTTAATGGTGCTAAGAAAGTGAAAGTTTATTTTAGTTCTTTATTTCTTTATTTTGAAGTTCATTTATATATATATATATATATATATATACATATATATATATATATATATATATATTTTTTTTTTTTTTCATTTTTTTTCCCAGAATAAAAAAAGAAATGCAAATTAGATTAGGTACCTAACCCTCTTTATGAATGTATATTATAATGTTATGTTTGATGTATTCACTTCATGATTCTTTGACACTGATTGGAATTTTGTTCGCTCTTTTCATTAAAAGATTACCGAGCTTTATATATACTGTCTAGAGTTGTTACCTGAAGGAATCTTAATGAACTCTTGACACTACAAAATCTTGTATATTTTTTGTGTGCCAATTTGTAACATATTTTGTAAGTGTATATTTTTCTTAGAAAGTGCTGTGAAGTATTTGTGTGTGTGTGAGTAACCTTTTATGCACCTCTGTGGGCAGTGGAAAGGATTATACAGTGACAAGTTTCTGGTTTTAAAAACCAAAATATGAAAGTATTGACAGAAAACTAGAAATATTTACATTTTGTTGGGAGTTTTGTAATAAGACCATGATTTTGTTGTGAGAGTGTTGTGTTACTGTGCAAAAACACAATTAAGCAATGAAAAAGAAAAAAAAAACTTGGAAAAAATATAATTTGTGAACAATTTGCTGTTTTATAGATTTTCATGTAAATTATTTGAGTATTATTTTGTTTTTATTTTTGTTTTTTCCTTTTCTTTTCTTTTTTGTTTTTTGTTGTAACTGTTGCAAAGGTTTTAAATATTTGTGATCAAGCCTGTATGGTGATAATGTAATATTGGTAACTTGCTGAGTTTTGTAATAATGTTTATGGAGTAAATATACAAATTAAAATAAGATTTTGAATGCTGCTTTCTGAAGAGATCTATGCTGTGTTTTTTACCACTCACCTACTGCTGCTTCTACTGCTGCCAGGATCTGTATCTTATCACAGTAAAATTATAAGTATCTATAACATTATTTGCTTAAAAAAAGTGATCTTTTCAGCCTAATTTCAACTAAAAGGCTGTAAGTGAAGGCTATATAACTATATGACAGAATTAGTAATCTCCCTCCATCTAAGATGCTTTGATGAATTAAAGATTGAAGAAACTAATCTGAGATTTTGCACCATGAACTGTGCAAGCTTAAAACAACCTTAATATTTCCAATTAGTCCAACCATGTTTGTAACATTGAAGGATTCTAAGAGTAAAGTCACTTTAATTTCTTTACAAGTCTGGTTTTGGCTCATGTTATTCTAATGTCAAATCTAATTAGCACTCAGGGTCAGGCTTTGCTGGAGTGACTGCTCATCCATAACTCTGAGCTGGGGCGGCTGTGGTCCACACTGCAACTCATTCTGGCATGCTTAATTGGAGCTTGAGACGCAGTCTCGCACCATAAACAGATCCTGTGATGTATGCCTCTAAAATTGTCAGCTGGTATTAGTATTGTTTTTGTTCTTTAGTCACCCGTAGCAGATAACGGAGAGAGCAAATTATAAGATGGAATGTCTAATGGAACAGATCAGATACACCTGTGGTTATTAAATGAGACCCTTGTTTTCCCAGTACAAGCTTAAACCGCACAGACAGGCGGTTCTTTTGAGAAGACAGTTGTTTGCACCTTGTCTTTCTTTGTTAATCATTAACAAGAAAGCAAAACATTTTGATAACGTGAGCCACAATCAAACCATGCGTCTTATTTTATATGACTGCCAGTCTAGAGATGTGGAAAAATATCCATAATCATTTAAATTGGACGCTTTTTTTGTGTGTGCAAGGACATTCTCTGGAATGTACATGATATTTTAATGCAAATATGTCATTACCACATAAGCAACATTTTTCTACCAGTAACATGCATTTTTGAAGACATATTGTGCACAAAAAGTATTTTAGATACAACTGCAAATATGCATTTTATGATTATAAAAGTTAGGTTGACTTTAAAGAAAATATTAATATTATTATTTTTTTTAATTTAGATTACTTTTGAGTACTCTTTGGCATCAAGGTTTATCAAAGGTAGTACAAATGTAACCTTTTAAACTGACAAAAATGATATCTTGCTTGAGCACAACACATCTTATTTTAAGGTATTAGAAAGTTTTAATTCTTTTGTTTTATATATTCTATATATATATATATATATATATATATATATATATATATATATATATATATATAAAGGAAACGGGATTTTGTAGTCCAGATGAAGAAATGTAACTCCTTAGGTGCTAACACATACATTAAATCAAACAAAACAATTAGCAAAAAGAACTTTAAAAGAAAAATAAAATAAACTTACTGTAGTTAGTAATTGTAATTAGTAAGTTGGTTAATACCTGCATAGGCAGGCATAGATTTGTTTGCAAAAAAAACCTACAGAAAAGTTTTGTATTGATTATTTTCAGCATCTAAAGACAACTTAAGGCCGTAACAATTTCTTTTTAAAAGGTAAAGCTTTAAAACAGGTAGACCCGGTTTTTAAAAAGAAAAAATCTCTATGCACCATAATCATGTTCTCTAATTAGTTATAGCATAGCATTCAATGACTTTAAGGTATTTAAAATGTGGGTGTTAACTATTCCATTTTAACATGTTATTTGGCCTTTAAAGACAAAAATGGCAGAAAAAATACTAATGTCATCTCTTTTGAAGATTTGATTATGCTTTTTAATAGTTTTGTCAACACCATTACCTTATATCTTATATACCTTTTGCCACTTGTTGCTAACAAAAAATTTAAAAAGGATACACGCTGCAGTTTTATCTATTGCAAGGGACAGAAATCTTTCAATAGGTTTGCAATAAATGTGTTTTTTATTATTATTATTTCAACAAAAAGTTTTTTTAATTTTATTTTAGAGAAATCAATTAAAGTTATGTGCGGAAACTGCTA
>NC_050521.1:17007725-17102802 GCF_002922805.2 Oryzias melastigma
AAAAATATTTCTTGTTTGTTTGTTTTTTTCAGCTGCATTCAGACGACGCAGCAACCCATACTAAAGACATCCATTCATTCTCAATTGAGAATTTAATACTAATTCTCCCCGTTTTTTGACTCCAAGGCATCATCTTGTTCAACACCGCATGTAATAATAGGTTGCAAATACCCACATATAGCCTACATTTTTTCTTTCCATTTTACTCATTTAAATTATATCATCGTATCTTCAAAAATCATAAGACCCCAGTACAGTTCTACGTTGCCGATACACAAAACTACAGTGAACCCGGAAGATCAAACTCAGGACACAGGCGCATTGGTCCATTTCCGGAAGATCGTTTCAGCTTTCCTACAAGAAAGAAAATGGAATCCTGAAATCGCACTCGGTTAACTCAATCAATTTTAAGAGAATATCAATCTTAGGGGTGTTTCCTTTGACTACGCGGCTATTATCAACATCCTAAAGGTAATATTGTTTTGTCACATATTATATTATATTAATTGTATTCATTCTGAACATTTCAGCTCGTTCTGATTGCTAACGTCACCGGTTGACGTCGCTTGCTATGTTAGCTTCTTTAAAGCTAGCTAAACGTACATGTAACTCGATGTAGTAAATATACCGCAAAATAACAACTTACTGAAAGTCTCATATTTATTATGGAATTATTCAGAAAGTAAAAATTAACTTGTTTTAATGAAAATGTTTAGTATGTTTAAAGGAAGACTTTGAAGTCCGTAAATAGTTAGCCTGGAAGTTATGTAGCCTACTAGCTAACAAGGTTTGCTTGTTTATTATCTTATACTTGTTGTCTTTTCTATTTTATACATATTGCTAAATGTATAGAACTATTTAAATTTAACATTTTTACTCTATGGTGATCCATTACCGCATATGTTTACCTCTTTTACGATATTAATACGGTAAGCAACCCTGCCCCATGCTAATTGGTAGCTAGGTTGGCTAAAATGTACGATGCCATTTTGTTTTTTATCTCGACTTTGACCAACGTACTGTTTTTTGTTGACGTAAAGACACGGGATTTACTGTATTATGCTTTTGGTTTTTGTTGACTAGCAGATGTTCGTGATTTTGAGATCGAAACTGTATAATTTTGAGTGAGGAGAAAATCAGATTCAGGCTGCTGATGTTGCTTTTGTTGTGTAAATAGCCTGCTATTATTGTGGTAAATGTGCCACATTGGGTGTAGAGTGACCGTAACGTTTACATTTACTATGACACTTTTAAGATCTGTTCTTTTCTCGTTTCATGGAAACTGCAGTGGTTTCTATAGTGCGCGTGGTTTTAAGGGGAAGACACGGCTATGCTATTGCAGGGAAATCATTCTAACGGAAACCTACTCTGCTCTGCGACAGCTGAAACTTGCTGGTAGTTCGAAGCCATCGTGCTGATCTCCCCTGCGCATCATGGAAGGGTCTGACGGTGTTGAACAGGGTGGCAGCGACCAGCCTGAGTCACAGCGCAGGAGGCAGCTGGATCGCCTGGACAGAGAGGAGGCCTTCTACCAGTTTGTCAACAACCTCAGTGAGGAAGACTATCGGCTGATGAGAGACAACAATCTTTTGGGCAATCCAGGTACAGCTGAACAAAAGAACTATTATTATGTTTTTTAATTAGCATTTTTAATGTAAATTTTTATAATATGAAACACTCTTGAGTCTTTTTTAACTTAATTTTTCTAGTCAGTGTTGTCATTAGTTGAACCACAATAAATACTCTGATCTGTCACTTAAATATCAGAACTTCACTTGCTAGCAATATTGCTAAATTCAGTGATAGAGACAAATAAAATATGTAATTTAGTATTACTTTGTACTTTCTGCCCTTTTATTAGTTATGACATCTGTATAACTACTGTGTAAGTCCCAATCACCTTTTGATCTATTGTAAAAGCATTCCCAGTGTTCTCTTAGTCAAGGTGCATTCACACCGAACACAGTTCGCGCGACAAATTTGCGTGCCCCGCCCCTCTTTCATCGCCTGAAAAATTCACTGTTTGTCGCCTGTCAAAAAATGTGTTACTGAGCGTGAGGGGGAGGAGCTAACAGCTAATGAATTTAGGATAATTGCTAAAAGGAATGGTGTCTGTGGATATCTCAATTAGAATGTATGGCAGACAGAAATGATGTTGAGAAATAAATAAAGTTTATTTATTGTGAAGAGTTCTACAAAAACATTGGTAACCATATCTTGATGTTAGGATTTATATGATTGTCGTTGAAATATTTTTCGGGTATATGGGGCTGTGTCTATATGACAGTCGTTCCCGATGTGTTTCTGTGGCTGAGCTTGAAGGCTCTCTGTCTCGTATTAACCCAAGGTGGAAAAAATAAAATTAGGAGAACTTTTTCCTTTTTCTTCAATGTCTCGATGAACCCCGAGCCGGCAGCCTCCGCACACCGCAGTGGATCTCCGTCTGCCTGCATAACGAGCGAGTGAGCTCCGCCTTGGAATACGTCACATGCCCATAGCTGAGTTCCTTATTGGTAGATGCGATGGAGAGACCTGTCAAACTTCAGAAATTAAAATTTTGGCTGCACCTCCTGATTTGCACCTCATCGCTCAAATCAAGCTGCTGCCAGTCCTTCGCGCCGCGCCCGTTGCTTAAATCGTGCCGCAGGACTTCAGATCGCCTCATGTCACATCTGTACCATTGATTTAACATTGAAACTGGCTGCTTCTGAATGAATCCCGTTTAGTGTGAATGCACCTTTATGATTAGCTAATTTTAGGCAAATAAAAAAAACCCGTCTAGAGTATAGTTTCTGCTGATTGGCAGTAGTTCATTAGACTATTGGGATAGTGTGAGACTCCCCTCATCTTTCATCATCCCTTTGTTTACACTCTCTCCTGCTAGCTTACAGTCCCTTAACAACCCCAACCTAACATAACTGCTGCAACAAAAATGGCGAGCGATATTGGAGCTATCCAGCTATACATGTTTGAGCCAAATCCCAGCTAATGTCTGCAAATGGATGTATAGAGCGGTGCAGGGAGCTTGTGGCCTGCCCATTGTATATCTTATGTAACAACTACCACCTTTTCAAACTGCATTCTTTTGTCTGCTCACAATTCAAAACAATTTCAGTAAAAAAATACTCAGACATGCAGTTTTAATCTTAAGTTATTTTATATATGTCCTCCAAATGAGAAATTTGCTACAAGAACATGATAAAAGGATGATTTTCATTGGAGTGGGTCTTTAAAATTTTAATGTACATCCAAGTTTCTAAACAAGAGTTTAGCTGGTATTTAGAAGCACAGATGAATATTGGATACTTTTTTTGTTTCAAGAGCATTTAATGGCTTCTTTTTTTTTTTTTTTTTTTATAAACGTGTTTGCGTTCCTGAGTGTGGTCGAAATGCCACAGTGTACAGTCGGAGATGTCCGGTCTGTGTCTGACCTAAAGCAGTGAGAGAGAGAAAGTAAGTTTGGACGTTTAATGGGGCATCCTTCGACTTCAAGGGGAGGGCAATAGAAGGAGAGTGACTTGCCCTGGTAAGTCTGAAGGTTTTTCCTGCTGTCCTGTTGATGCGTTCAAAGGCAACATAACAGGGAGGAAAGTACAATATTTGACATCAGTTCCTCTTTGGTAGAAATATTTAATATATATACAAAATACATTCTGTAGCTTGAACATATCCCAGGTGACTACATTTCTTTAGGCTCATTATATCTTTGTATTGTAGAAAGTGAAGCTATTATATATATATATATATATATATATATATATATATATATATATATATATATGTATATATACTTTTTCTCAGATGGAATTGGAGAAGAAAGAACTAATCTAATGACCTTCAAGAAAGTAGAAATGTTCTGGTCTTAATATTCTGTAACTTCTCTTGCAGGAGAAGTCACAGAGGATGAGCTGATTAGTCGGCTTCAGCAGATCAAAGGTGGTCCGGAGCAGCAGAGTAACAACCCTCCTCCTGAGAGTAATGAAGAACCAGTTGGTACGTTTGTTTTTGTTTTTTTGTTTTTGTGGGTTTGTTGCTTTATAATCCTTTATAAGGTTGAAAATTAACTTTTTTTTCTTTGGTTTCCCAGAACAACCAGAAAGCTCTGAGGATCCTCCTGGTGGAGAAAGCCTTCTTGACTGGCTGAACACAGTCCGACGCACAGGCAACACAACCAGAACCGGTCACCGTGGGAACCAGTCATGGAGAGCTGTGAGCCAGACCAATCCAAACAGTGGCGATTTTCGTTTTAGCCTGGAAATTAGTGTGAACCGTAATCTGGCTGAGCAGCAGGCGGCTGCTGAAGCGGAGCAAGAGCCCCCAGAACAGTCTGCGGAAGGTCAAGAGGTGTCCGCCGAACCTGAAGCACAGGTTCCCATGGAAGCAGAAGTGGTGGAAGAACCAGTTGTTGAGGAATTAGCCGTCCTTGTGGAGCCAGAGCCGGAAGTGGATGCAGTAGTTTCACATCAGATTATAGAGGAGCCTATCAGTCCACCAACACCGCCGCCGCCACCACCTCCTCCAGTTCAACCCCCTCCTTGTTCTTCTCCACGTAGAGGACAGAGAAGAGCCCGCAGCCGCAGCCCAGAACCACGCAGAACTCGTGCCCGCCTTGCCAGAAGCCGGTCCCCTCTCAGCTTGGATCAACTTGATGGCATTCCTATCCCGAGACATGATTACAGTTCTCAAAGTTCTAGTTCTTCCTCAAATACTCCCTCTGTGCCTCCAGTTGAGGGTAGTTCTCGGACTCGACAGCATGTTCTTTCCCGGCAGAACTTTGCCGATGGGGACGTTTGGCCACCCAGAGCTGCCGCTGAATCCGTCCCGGAGTCCCCAAATGTTGGATCTCAGGAAGGAGAAACTGCTGGGGGTGATGGCGGCGAAACAGGTGAAGGTGGCGCAGCAGGGCGGCGTCCTCCCACCATAATGCTGGATCTGCAGGTGCGTCGCGTGCGCCCGGGCGAGTATCGTCAAAGGGACAGCATCGCCAGCCGCACCCGCTCACGCTCGCAGAACTCCAACAACACGTTTCTTTACGAGAGCGAGCGCGGCGGGTTTCGCAGGACTTTCTCGCGCTCGGAGCGCGCCGGCGTGAGGACGTATGTCAGCACCATTCGAATCCCCATCCGGAGAATCTCTGACGCAGGTTTGGGAGAAGCAACCTCAATGGCTCTTCAGTCTATGATTCGGCAGATCATGACGGGCTTCGGCGAGCTCGGCTACCTCATGGATTCAGACTCTGACTCCTCAGATTCTAACCGTGCTGCCAGCACGCCTGCAGACTTGGAAACCCTCAATAATCCAGATGTGAATAACACTGACTCTGCTGATGCGGACGAACAGCCGGTTGCTGCTGGACTTAGAGGAAGGACAGTGGAGGCCGATGCGGACGAGGGCCTCACTGCCGGTCAACCGGCATCCGGCGTCCGGCCTCGACCACGGCCACCCATCAGCTTAGAGGAGCCCAGTTCCCTGCCCTTCCTGCGACTTGCTCACTTCTTTCTATTGAATGACGACGATGAGGACCAGCCTCAGGGGCTGACCAAAGAACAGATCGACAACCTTTCTATGCGCAACTTCGGGGAGAGCGACGCTTTGAAGACCTGTAGTGTCTGCATCACGGAATACGCAGAGGGCAACAAGCTGCGCAAGCTCCCTTGTTCTCATGAATATCACGTGCACTGCATAGATCGCTGGCTCTCTGAGAACTCCACCTGCCCCATCTGCCGCCGGGCCGTCCTGGTGTCAGCCAACCGAGAAAGTGTGGTGTAACTGAAAAACTGCAACTCTTTTGTTTTGGTTTTTCTCTAAGTACAAACCTGTTATAAAATGTTCAATACACATTTCTTCAATGTTTAACTATATTCCTTTATATCTTTCAGCTAATCCTAAGGTCAGCCTTTTTATTTTTTTCGGTACTAAGTATCATGACGTCAAGTCATAGTTTTAGCTTTGAGTTAAACACATTCTGGTCATCACAGCGTGCAGAAACAGTATCTCACAATCGACCCTCGGTTCATAAGTGCTGCTCACCTACACCTAATTTACTCATGCAATATTTTCTTTTGTATTTAATCTCAAGTTTTACCAAATGATTTGGATATTAGCGAAATGTCCCCACGTCAGAATGGAAGCTGTAAATAAGCTTGTACAAAACCAGTTTGAAGCCTGCTTTGCTCCGTTTGGGAATGTGAATGATCTCGTGTGAAGCTCGGCTGACAAAACGAATCCGGTGGTGACGGTGTTCGTAGCAGAGTTTGTGTAGAGGTTGTCCAATTTTGATGTGGGACAAACTGATCCTTTGTAAACCCCTCCCCTTCCTTTCCAATCCCCTCTTCCTTTTTTAAAACGTCAGGGGATAACGAATCCGGTTTTCAAATCCTTTCAATTGTCTGGCTCATGACGAGGATACAAATAAAAAATAAAAGATGTTTCAATATTGGTAAAGCGTCTGCTATCGGGATTTTCCCACTTAGCGATATATTAACTTGCATGATAATAGAAAGTAAATAGAGTGGCTTCTGCGCCCAAAAATCCTATACAGATATTTCCACCTTTGTGAATTTCTCTTTTAGCTGCTGGCAATTCTTGAAGAAATGTTCATTTAACTCTTATAAAGGCCAAGACTGATTACATCCAGTTTGATCTTAACTGTACAAATTACTGCTTTATGTATTATTCAGAAATGTCTGACTGTCACATTTGTCCACTTGGATTTTTTTTCTTTTTGACTTATATTCTTCAGTATAAAGACATTTGCCCATTGTGGCTGTCTAGTGCTTCATGAGCAAATGCTACCAACTTGTGTGCAATACAAGACAGTCCAAGACAGGAAAGTACAAACCACAATATAAATATGTATACTGTTGTTAAAAAAAATGTGTATGACTAAAACCTTAAATGAAGACTTATTTTGTCTTTTACAGTATGTGTTTAGTTTTTCTTAGACCTTTTGCAGTCTATTTTACAGTTGAACTGGCTAAAAAATTCTTTAAAAAGGAAGGATATCATCAATGACACCTTTCATTTTTCTTGTTCCACATTTATTATTTCCCTTTTTGGGACATAATGTTTGAATGCAAGGTTTTGCTGAATATATAAAAAAACACACATGTTATTGAAATGTATGTTTCCACTTGGGTCAAGTTTAGGTTTGACCTTGTTCTGTGTCCACCCAGTGCGGTATGTTAACTGGGATTCAAATGAAACTAATCGCTGAATTAAACTTGTTGCAATGCTTTGAAATAACACAATACAGGTATGCAGTCTTTTTTTTTTATTTATTTATTTTTTTTTACTATTTTTCTTACATTTTTCTTTGAAACCTTTCCCCTGGTAAGAATAAGGGTGTGAGAGAAGCTGGAAAAACAGTTTTTGTTTGACCGTCAGCTGCATAAATATTTACTACATTTCCCAGAATGCAACTGACACGTCAGTGAAATATTTAGCCATTCCTTTATATTCCTATTTATTTTGAAAGTTAATCTCTACTTGTAGCATTTTTATGTTTAAGAAGCGTTTAAATAAAAGTTTGATTTACAAAAAAAAAAAAACGTGTTAGGCTAACGCTAGCGAGGCTTTCTCAGCTAGCAGTGACGCTCCTGCACAGGGAAGACAAACAAGGAAGTAAGAGCGGGACTGTACCACACTGCTGCAAGAATGGCTCTCCGGTCGGCTGCAAGCAAATTGTCGTATTTTTACAGAAGCACTTTAAAGGTAACTAAGTCAACTCTGTCCATTTAGCTAACAACTACATTTCCGCTCGTTATGCCAACGTCGAAGTGTTTTCAGTCTGTTTTTGTATGAAGATGGGTAAGAGCGAGACTACCGCTGAAAGTTCTAATTTATGATGGTAAAAAGTAATAATAATACGATACTTCAGTTTTAAACAAAACTAACAACAAATAAGTAAAAGTAAAATTATAAAAAGTAATTATTTAAGCTAAAGCGACATTTGTCTTACGTTAAGGGAACGTGGCGCACATTCGCCACAGAGTGGCGCTGTTGAGTCCAAACTTAAGCAATGCTTCAAATTTAGGGTGTTTTTTGTTTGTTTTTGTTTTTTGTGCATATCTATCATTTTTTTCTGTAGGTTTCCCCCCTTCAACAATGCGTGAGATTCAAATCTACTTGTCCAGTTAAAGTGAGTCACGTGGATCATTTGGTGTTGACGGTGAAAAGCATCCCGGAGACTATCAAATTTTACACATCAGTCCTGGGCATGGAGGAAGTCACCTTCAAGGTGTGTTAAAGTTAAAATAAGTAAGATGTTATTTTTTAATCATTTGACATTCGTTTGGTTTCATTTATTTTAGCAATGTTATATTTTTACGAGTATAACTGAAAGAAAATGCTGGAAGTGACCACTAGATGGCAGGCTTTGACAGCCTATCAGCTGCAGATGATTTTAGACCCTCTATTTTTATTTCTCAGGGAAACCGCAAAGCTCTTAGTTTTGGGCAGCAGAAGTTCAACCTTCACCAACTGGGCCAAGAGTTTGAACCAAAAGCAAAGCAACCAACTGCAGGCTCAGCTGACCTTTGTCTAATCACCACAACCCCTCTGACTGCAGTGGCTGCTCATCTAAAGGTGCTTTTGACCATCAATTATCAGGTTTTAGTTTAGAAACACACAAAAGAAAAGTTATCTAGTTAACTTGTGCCCTCCCCACCTTTTTTTTATTCTTTTCCAGATGTGTGGAGTTGAGATCGAAGAGGGTCCCGTCCAGAGGAGTGGGGCCGTGGGAGCCATCACTTCTCTGTATTTCAGAGATCCGGACAAAAATCTCATTGAAGTTTCAAACTATAATCAGTCCATTAAGGAGAGTTCTTAATGATGATCTTTATAATCAAAAACACAGCTTTCTTGCCTGATTTGCACAGTTTTTGCAGAAAGAAATAAAAAGCAAAACCAAAATGAGAACAACAACTTTAGCGAGCAGGTTTTTTAAAATGTTGTTTTAATGATCAAATCTATATATCTCTGTATGTTATCTTTCAATGATTTATTTTGTCTTCTTCACTTTTGATGGTATTATGACTAAGTAATAAAAAGTCAAAGCAGATTGTCTCATATGTTTGGATCTTTTCAGCAGAATTCTGATTGAATAATTTCCAAAATATAATAAACATGCTTGATTTATATCAATTTTTGTATGGTGTGCCAAATAATTAAGTATTCAACATGAAAGGGTAATAGACTATTTTATTTCTAGTTTTTTTATATAAATAAACACAAAAAATAAGCAGACAAAGAAAACTTAATAATTCTTTTTTTAGTAATAAAAAAATGTTTTTCATGAAAAATGTGTTATTTACTTGTCAACTTATTTTTCATTTTATATTCTTCTGTAGACTAATTCTTCCAAGATTACATCTTTTTGTACAAAAGGTAAATATTCTAGTTTTACTGGCCTCACCATAAAGAAAAATGTTTTTTGTTTTACATTTTTTGAATAAACTGTACACATTTTCCCTAATCGATTTTCTGGGGATATATTTCCGGCCACACTTTCAGAATTTCCCAGAAAATTTTCTTCGACATGTAAAGACCAAACCCTCCATTGTTCTTTATCAACTCTCCTTCATTCACGTCTGTAAAAAGACACCTCCCCGCCCACGTGTAAAGGAGTTTACAATAAGATGCGTGGAATTTATGCCCTGAAGGTGTTTATCTTTGGACAGGAGAAACGTGCGTGTCTGGATTTTCTGAGGTTCAAATTGCAACAATGGAACTTTGTGTCCTCCAACAACAAAAAAACGCAAAGTCACAACATGTGTTTTTGATATTTTTGCACGTAGGCAAACTCTTCTATATCATTCACAAATTTGATCAGCTTAAAGTGACGTTTTTAAAGGACCGCTTTTACAGTGACAGTCACGGCTTCTGTTTTTGACCATAGAAATAGTTTTGCTTTGAAAAATGTCTACTTTTTATTTATTTTGGCAAAATTAATATCAAAACACTTATTTACTGTTGGGGTTTTTTGCATGGAAAAAATAGAAATTTACTTTCAGGGTTTTTTGAACATTCATATTCTATTAATGGCAAAATATTATTAAAAAACAATTTTTAACATTACACTAGAAACAATATCAGCAAACACTCAAGTTTACAACAGAGCTGCTGATCCTTTAAGAAGTCATTCATATTTTTATTTTTTAATTTTTTTTTTTTTTAATTTTTGGTGACTTACAGCAAAGCTTTGGCATGACAATAAGATAGCTGCTCAAAAAATCCTTAAACCTATTAACAGTTTCAATAAGTTATCTAAAATAATCTGGAGGAATTATTAAAGGGTGGAATACATGTTTTTTTTTTTTTAGTAAAAAAAAAAATCTGAGTGCCTAATTTTAATGGTGTGTTTTGAACAAATAATGGTGGGAAATAGAAAAATGATCTGAAGTTTAAAAAAAATATCTGTATGGATGAATTTAACATGTTTTTGTGAAATAAAAACAAGTTCCACCTACAGCTGTGTAGTAAAGTTATTTATTTTTAGATAAATGTAATCAACTATCTTGTAAAAACATGACCTCGCTTTGATATTAATCCATTTAAACATGGTTGCACATTTTTTTTACATTTAGATTACTACTATATGTATATTACATTTTATTTATATTTATAATTTATATTTTTTTCCCTGCCAGTTGCAGATTTTCACTTAGAAAATGTTCAGAACACATCGTAGATTTACAGAACCGTGTGAGACAGTAGCAGAACTATCATCAGATAACTGAGGTAATAGTGTTCCGGTGGTAGAGTGTCTGCCCTGAAATTAAAAGGTTGTGCGTTTAAATCCACAGTATGGGTCAAAGCAGAGACCCTTAAACACGAGCAAATTTTATTTTACAAAGATTGAGGGGTTAAGCCACTGTGGTTCCCAAGCTGTGCTGTGCAGCTCACCTGTGGACAGGTGTGACAACTGATGGAAATTCACCTTTAAGGTACGGAAGTGTGCACGTGTTCAAGAACGTTCTGAATGTTCGTTCTTGCGTATTAGCTCATGGTGTTCACACTGGACAAGCAGGGAGGGGCATCTTCTTCTTTCCTCTACCACTGCAGCTACAGGTAGAACAGGATAGTTGTGAAATCTTGCTCCAGGACTTTTCATCTTGATTCCGACATATGAAAGACTTCCTGTCATATAACTCCCAAAAACCTAAAGAATGACACGCAATAACAGAGCATAAATAAATCTAAAATGTCGTTTACAGGTCACCAGAGACCAAGACTATCAAATAATCCCTTTTACGACACTTTCATGCAACTCTACTGTTTTTACTTTTGACACATGACATATAATGCACCATTGTTTTGATTTATTTATTTATTTTTTTTGCGGTCAACATCTTCTGCTCTCATTTCCTCATTCTCACCAATTGACTTGAATATTGAAACCTTGGAACAAAGATCCCTTTCTTATTCTCCAGGTATTCTCACACTCTCATTGTTCGTGTTTTCTTCACAGATCACCGATGCTACAACTCTGATGACTATGCTGCATCCTCCACCCACCCGTGTATGACTGGATGTCAGCATAGAAAGCACGAGCACACATTCTACAAGCATAAACCCCGTAACAATGAGACTCCTGGTCACAAAATACCGTGTTCTTTTACTCTATCTATATTACATTGTTTCGTTTAAGGCTGCTTTTGTTTAACTGTCTTCAGTTTCCCGACAGCCTGTGAGAGGGGGGATTATTATTCAGGATACGGGCAAACGCTGTAACTGAAGTCTTATGTGGCAAATCAATATGGGAAAGGAACATTTTAAAACTTTACTTTATATTTTGATAATTTACTTTTGCCTGTTTTGATCTCTCAATATCGGTGTCTGTATGTAACAATTTTAATGCACATTTCCAGATGAAACTGATATTTATTTATCAGCTTTTACTCCTCAAAAACCTTCAAAGGTTAAAACTGTACATCTCCTTGTTCTTATTTTAATGTTTACCGAGTCACGTGACTGTTTCCTGTGAGGGATGTCGCTTCATTTGCCAACTGGACTAAAGAACGCTTTAAAATAAAAAATAAAAACATAGAGAAATTAAGAAATTTAGCTACATTGATAATATTTAATATCTGAACCAAAAAGAAAAAGAGGTGGGTATCATCTGAATAAATATGAAGTTTCGGACACCATGCTCACAACTAGATTTTTTAACGGGAAATATAAAGTCACCGATTTCATAAAGTGAAAAATAAATTAATCTGAGCATTTCACATCTATTTATGACTCCACTGTTTTCTGATGATAAAAATGGGGATGGTTTATAGGAAAAAAATGCATTGAAACACTTTTTTGGTTGGTAAAATGCAATGCATTGTGGTCTATTTTAGCCAATGATTCTTCACCAAGATTTCTGGGAAATTTCTAGGGCACTTGATTTTGAAGTTGTAGATTTGGACACTATAGTGAAGGAATTCATTCATAGTCAAAGTTAAAACTGTCATATTTTATTGTCATAAATCAGAATTAAGTTGTAGATTTTTTGTAGAAACTGAGTAATGTTTGAAGAGTTCTGGGATAAATCATTTATGTGGCAGAATGCTCCATTATCAACTGTGTGGATGAGTACACATCATGACACTTACAGATAATGAAGTTTCTTAGACCGCTCTTTGGTCTTAGCCATAGTGGAGTTTGGACTGTTCGAGGTAGTGAACAGGTGTCTTATATAACGATAACGAGTTCAAACAGCTGCTATTAACACAGATAACGAGTGGATCATCGTCAAGAAGAAACTACAGTCTATGAGAGTCAAAAATCTTGCTTGTTTGAAGGTGACCAAATACTGAAATAAATTCTTTAAAAATCAGACAATGTGATTTTCTGGATTTTTTTTTCATCGTAAGAATTAGGATTAAATATGTCGATGACAGATTTCCTGCGTATGAACTCTAATACAAAAGAAATACCTGAACCCTTTAAGTCTTTGCCAACTCTAATCGAAACAATTCCAATCATCTTAAGTATTTGGGGCGGCATTTTGGAACGATTTCATTTGTAACAACATTTATCAAAAGCTTTTCGACTTAAAGGATTTACCGCTGACAGTAATGTATGTGTTTGTTTTGAGTCGACTCCAGCTATTGCAGGAAGATAAAAGATTACAATAACTGAGAAGTGTCATCTTTGTCATAAGATCGTCATATTTCCAGTAAAAAAAATGTTTCCTCCTGTCAAGAAAGCATTTTGATAAAAAAAGTCTCACACATGTGAGATATGACTGATCCTGTAACCTGTCAGTCTGCGCCAGTTGCTAAAACCTTTGATCAGAGATGTGCGTGAGGAACGTTTGAAGGTCAATTAAACATTTAGACGCAGACATAAAGTCAATATAACTCCTCAGTGAAGTCACCATAGTGTCATGAGTTGATGTCTTTGTCCTTGAGATTAAATAAGCAAATCAAATCCTAAAAATGTTGGAATATAATTTTATTTATTTATTTTATCTGAGCAAAATAGGAAAAAATGAACAGAAATTTGATTAAACTTTAATATATATATATATATATAAAAAACTACTTTTTCCCCCCATAATAAGTATTATAATTTTTGACATAATAAAAAATGACAACAAACATAAGTCCTTATATCAGAACATGTAGGAAACATTCATAGTTAGATCAAGTTTTGACAACTTCAGGAACATAATCTGCTTTCTCAATTGTCTGTGAGTGTTCTGTTTCTCAAACAAAGCAATCCGCTCATAAATTTTCTTTTAGAAAATCCTCCTCCTTGTCGCAACAATAGATAAAGCTTCACAGCCTCAGAGCGCTGCACAGCCATTGTGTGGGTCATGTGTGGGCGAAGAGAGCACGAGACCTGTGCACGCACGATTACCCCGTAATCCAAGTCCTTCGTCCCAGTTACACCTCAAGGGAAAAGGAATAAAAAAATACCCATGAAGGAAAAATGATCTTCCGTTCCATGTGGGGTAAATAGATCCATGAACAAAAGTGACACATGAACCCGTAAATGACAAGATAATGAAGACATACAAGTGAAAAGCATCTTGTAGAACTTAATAAATCTTTTGAGGGTTGCTTTCGATTTTTAAACTGTTTTCTTTTTTTTATCAATTTTTGAGGCATTTCAATCGTTAAAGGTTGAATTATTTTTTTCTACAATTTGCATCTTTTTCTGTGAAGCTCAAGTGCTAAAGATTGCTTTTACTTGGACACTGACAGAATCAAACCTGTTTCACTTTTGAGAAAAGTCTGTCCTGTTCCTGTGCAGATTTAATGTAGATTTAACAACCTTTTGATCATTTTCCACTTGTAAATCATTTTTTTTCTACACATCTAAATGTTTTGCCTTTGGATGTCTTTTTTCCGCTTATTTTTTCCATTAAATTTAGCCAAAAATGATTAAATCCTCTGGTAAAAGTCTGCATACATACAAAAGAGAAAAAAATTAACTTATTTTGAGCTTTATCAGCTCTCAAAGACTTCTCTGCTTTTGTGGAGTGGCCTGACTGCTTCATTTCAGAATGTTTACTAAGTGGCTCATAACTTAATGTTTAACTTGATTAGGGTTTTCCCCCTAATCAGTTTTGGTACTGTTGCTCGGTGCTTTTTGCGGGTCTTGAGTACTAGCAGCTCATGCTGGGAAGCACTTATGCACAGTCAACAGTGCAGAAACAAGAAACAGAGCAGCATTGTGTGTCGGGCACATATTAATCTTCACACACCGGAATGAGGAAACATATGTGTTTTTTGGCATTGCTTTTATTTAAAAGAATTTGCATTTTAATCACCGGTATAATCATTGGAATAATAAAGACTTTGATTTTTAAAATTTGACTTTGCTTTTACTACTGCTTTTGTCTTTTCTTTTTTTTTTAATGACTGTAAAAATACTCAAAGTAATAACAGTTGGGAAAAAATGCCTTACTATAAAAGAACTTTGTGTCCTAAACCACTTTCACATTCTGTATGCGTTTTCGGTCATTTCAACAGTAAGGTTAGTCACTTTGCTGTTGTGTTTAGCTAAAGGTGTGACAGCCACTGACCCGTAAGTCTCCAGGAAATGTTTAAAATACAGACCCTGCTTTTGTTTGTTTTAAAGCACTAAACCAGCAGAGGTGATCTGACAGAAATCAGCTCCATCAGTGTCATATATGGAGATAAGGGGAGTTTGAGCCCTTTTAACTTGACCCCCAGTGATAGTTAAGGTACATCCAAAGAGGGTTAGCGTCCTCTGAGAGGTCACACTTTCAATAAATAGACAAAACTGTTCTGCACACTTGTGCCTTTAAACAACTGACTTATAATCTTAACACTTTTAATTATGAAAGAAGGATTTGAACCTCATTAAATGTTATTTTACTCTACATTTATGTTGTTACTAGAATGTTTTTATGTCTATTTTCTTCTATATCCTATTTAGCTGAGCAGATGACTAAACTCTTCTCACTTCAGACTTGAAACTTTATATATGCCATTTATTGAATGGAAAGAAAAATGCTAATAATGTTTTTTTTAGTTTGGTTTTCTTGAGAAAATGACTTAAAAACTTGTTCTCAATAGATAGCTGTCTTCTCAAGATAACTGGATAGAATCACAACTTTTTACCTTAAGAAACCAACAGAAAAAAAACCCTTTTCGCAAACTTTTTATGCCTGAGTCAGACCAAGTATTCAACAGGAAGTTAATCAGTGTGTTTGCTATTTTTGGCTTACATCTCACATTAATCTTCAAATAAGAAAAAACACAACAAAAATCTATAGTTATCTAGAGAAATAATCTTAGATTATGATTTATTGAGTCGTTATTTAAAAAACAAGATTTGAAAAAGAAGTATTAGATTTGGCTGTTCTGACTTTGACACATTTTTGTGGTGTATATTTTTCATCACAAAGTCTAAACTGTTTGTTTCGATGATTCGTTGAAGGCTGATGCACTTTGGGGTAAATTAAATATCCAATGGAAAAGTTTCTGTGATTGAAAATCGGAATAGTTTGCAATAAGTTTTAAACTCAAACTTGGTAATTAGTGGCTGCATATCATTAGAAACTCGTGCGTTGCTTATTAATTCATTTTTAATTATTTTATTTAGTGGTTTTTCATATTATTGAACCATTTATGTATAGATTTTTGTTCAATATGAGCAATTTTAAATGGGGTGCATACATTTTAGCAATACTTCATCCACAGCATTTTTTTTAGATTCATCAGGCAGAGATAAAAGTCTCTTTTAGGTTAATTTTTTTATTTACCAACAGTGCTAAAATAGTCACATAAACCAATAAAAATATACAACTTCATTTGGATAACATCATATATCTGAGTGACATCTAAGTAACAAAAATAGACAAAACAAAACAGTAGTTTGCACCAACCCCCGTCTTTTTACAATTAAATGCAATCCAATAAAAGAAGATAAACAACTACAAAATATATATGCTAATATAGAGCGATATATATCTATAAATCTTTGTAATTGCATAATATTACAGATTTGATCAAAAATATAGCATAGCATTGGTTCCATTCTTATAACAGTAACACATCTGCGACAGTAAACATTTCAACCCACATTTTTACATCAGTACGTTTTACTTTCTCGCGCTGGTTTTTATTGCAGTTGTGACAGGAGGACCCTGCAGTTTTCGTGTCTGTCCAGGTCTTCTACCACCTCAATCAGCTGCTCCACCCTCTCTGACGGCAGCACCGCCCCGGCGTTGTACCGGAACTTCTTTCTCAGGCTCTCGTTGGTCAGCGGGTTGCGCCAGTGACCGTAGAACGTGTCACAGCGGCCCTTCAGGATGTCCCCCCCGGCGAGCGTGACCTGGACTTCACCGTACATGAGGTTGAAGTTGGCGGGGTTGTCGTGCGGATGCTCCAGCCGAACGCGGCTCAGCAGGGCCAGCAGCTCCGGGCGGTTCATGGCGGCTTCGCTGAAGCTCTGCACGGTCACCTCTCCGTCCAGAAGGGCACTGCAGGCGTTAAACTGAAACGAGTGACGCGCCTCATGCTCAGACTCAGGAAAAGGCCTGTTGATGTATTTCGATTTGGGGACTCTGAGAAGGATGTCTTGGACCTGGGATGGGGAGACCTTCCCAGCATCGACCCCTACTAGAACCTCATGAACTGAGGCTGCAGCGTCGACCACCCAGTGCATCCCCAAATGTGCAGGGAAACGCTTGAAGCCCATGTCCTGCTCCTCCAGCAGGAACACGTGGCCATTATCAGAGGGTGACTCCAAAGGCTGTGGGACATAATCTTCATAAAAAGCACTAAAGCCCGCCACCCCTTCAACGGAATCCAGGACTAAAGGACTGGCCTCAAGGCCTCTGGAGGCCAGCAGAGCAGCTTCAAGCCCTAAGCGAGAAGCGTTGCCAATGTGAAGGGGTTTGGACTGAGTGGCGGCATTCGCCATTGGGGCGCCAGCTAGGGAAGCAGCAATAGACAAGGCATGACTGCACTGAGAGGGATCCAGTGACAAAAGACGAGCACAGGCTGCAGCACTCCCCATGGTGCCCACGACACTGGGAGGGTGAAACCTAAAAAAGAAAAAAAGAAAAACACGCCACCAGTTAGTTAGTCAGCAGTTTTAAATTCAGACTCTAAATCCTCCTGGTTACACTCTATTTTATATGACTAGTCTGCACCAGCCGGTTATATTTTCAAAAAAGCAGATGATGAATCATGTCATCGCTTGACAAACAAACAAGTAATGTTCCAGGGTCACTTGAGTTTGAAAACCACGTCACAAATGTTTTTTTGAAATATTCTCCTCCACACGAGCACAGAGTCTCTGTTGTTCCTCAGGTATAATCCCTCTCCATTCACAGCTCTCTGGCACCACCAAAAGTCTTCAAGTGTCTTCCTTGTCAGCTAAATTGCTGAGATCAGCAGAGCTTTATAAGGATAGTTCATAGGAACATTTGGGATATGCCAAAAACTTTTTTATATCCCTCTTTTAGAGATATTTTATTACACGTTTCCTACATTTGTCTTGTTATTTCGGAGCACAAACCTCTTCGGAATGTTGTGAGCTTCGTTGGAGAACCTCATCAGGCGACCCTGGATCTCGACCCCCACATTAAAGGCCAGGAGGAAGTCCAGTCCACTGGGTTTGCTGTGAGCTGGGATCATGTCACTGAGGGCTAGCACAGCGGGGAGCACAGCTCCTGAGGGGTGGGTCGCCGGGTGCCAGGTGTCATCAAAGTCCATGGAGTGAGTCTGAAAACAAACAGCTCTTTTTTTAAATCAGGGAGACCGAAAGAAGTAAAAAGAGTTTCGTTTTTCTCAGCCAACACACGGGATCACTGCTTTTCCTGAAATACCACAGAAGTAAGTTGTAAAACTGTCTGTGTTTATTCTAAAAGATGCAATTTACCTTTCCACACCCTTCAGTTTTTTTTCTATCCTTGTGAACACTCTGACTCTGTGCACTTTAACAGGAAAGCCACTTTAATTGCTAGATCAAGAAAATAGCTTATTTTTGAGAAGCTTCTCTGGAAATGGGGGAGTAAATGACAGTTATTCATCCTCTTTTTTTTAAATCCCTCCTGCTCAATGTGTCTCCATCTGGGTGTTATTTTTCCAGCTGTGTCTTTTTAAAACTTACCGCCACTCCATTAACAAAGGAAGCCAGTGTTGGGGAGAGCTTGGTGCCCCTGCGTCCATACACAAAGCTGATGTTATCAGGAGCGTACATGTGCTGATGGAGGGGAAAAACACGTCACATCATTGCTTTGATCAGACCCCCTCACTCAAAGCATGAAATGGTAACTTTTCTTGCTTTTTAGTTTCACTTGTGAGTCACCTGGCAGTGCTGCAGGACCAGTTGGAACACCTCTGTTGTGCTTCCAATCAGGCCCACTCCGATGCTGTCCAGCACCATCCTTTTGCTGCGGTGGAGCACGACGGGGGACAGGTGCTGGGGCTTGATTTCACTGATGAACTTTCCAAAACTGGACGTGACCGTGTCCTCAGGCGTCGGGCGCTTCAAGACTGCAGACAGGGAAGGTCGTTCAGTCGGATTAATATTTTCTCTGTGACTCAAGGAGAGATAAGCATGTTTCCTGGTGTTCAAATTGATGGTAACCAGAGAAAATGAGTTTACCTCCCACTGCAGACTTGTGCAGTCCTCTGACAGCCTGGCCTGCTTTGAGGCTTTTCTGTAGGACCAGACAACTGGGGTTAGTGAAACTAATTTTCCTAGAATATCACTCAGTATTTGTTCCATAAGTGTTTATGCTGAAACAGGTATGATCTGATCCTTTTTTCATTAATGTCTGATCATTAAAAATATAGTACTCTAATTGCAGTTTTATTCAGTCTTAAAATAATTAAACAGTTAATTTCTCAAAAAAAAAAAAAAAGGAAAACAAGAAAAAAATAGAAAAGTACTTCTTACCTGTAGAGTGGAGAGCATGGTTTCAGTTTGACAAATCTCCTGAGTTTGTCTTGCTTGTTTGTTGTTGGTGCAGAAGCTTCGGTGTGAAGGATGCTGATGCTTTCCTGGATTGAAAATCCACCTGTCTTATATACTCCCAGGTTCACAATGGGCCCAAAAACTCGGCTCGGAGAAACAGGGAAGGGCAGGTCTGTGACTAACAATCTACCCTATCATGTTGAGGAATTTCCATCACCATTGTGACGGTCAGCATCATCCCCATCTCAGGAGGAGGAGGAGGAAGAGGGGCAGAGACGTTGGGTGTAGCAGTGATGTCATTTTCCAGTTTACCGATTGAGTGGTAGAGTGGGAATTTCAGCAACTCCTCCTACATAAAAAAAGACCTTATTTATGACAAACTTTCCCCCCTGTGCCACACATCTCAACTGATTTTCTGAGCAGCTCCATCAGGTAAGACTTCCCTCATTTACTATAGATAGAACTTTTCATTTTCTGTTTTAAATTGTTGATAAAGGATAGTGTTCTCGTGAAGGGGAAAATTCAGTGTAGCTCTGTTTGAAGGAAAAAACATTTAAACTGAAATGATAACCATGAAAAATGATCATCTAACATGTCAACATTTTAATAAAGAATTAAAGCATTTTCTGTGAGTTTGGTGGAAAAACTTTGTGAGTAGTGACATGAAATTCAGTCTCATTTGTGGCCCAGCCCACTCATGACTGGGTAGGGCTGGAAGGTCTCAGATGAGAGGCGACACAAAAGACTTGGACACGTTCCTGGATACGTTCCAAGAAAGCAGAGGAATGTCCTCTCTTTTTCAAGACAAAGTTGTAAATCCTGCTTGTAAAGTGACATTTCTATACAATTTATGTTGTTACAAATTAAAATGTTTGTCAATAAATGATCAAAATTGAAAGAAAATGTGTTTTATGATTGTTCATTAAAAGTTTTTGCACTTTCTTTGGTATTTTCTTCATTTAAAAAATAATTTTAACGATTTATTCATGAATAAATACAGGCAGACAGAAAATACATCATGGCAACATCCGATGGTTTTCCTGCCAGTTTCTATGGAGAACCAGGAGTGTTAGGAATGCTTTCCAACGGGATCAGCGCCTTCCTGGTTCTCCTGCAGAACTTCAACACAGCTCACACCACCTATGCACCAGAGGGGGTGGAGAACATTCTTGCTGGTAGATATTTTAGAATATACTTCCATTAACTAACAATTAGATGAAGCATAGTAAGTGACTGTATGTTTTTTTTTGTGTTCTGCAGGAGTTCATCTCATCCTGATTGGGGGCATTTGTCAGTTGGTTGCTGGAATGCTTTCTTTTCGCAAATACGACCACTTGAGCGGCACTGCTTTTATTGGCTATGCTGCTTTATGGTGCAGTTATGGTGCCACTAGAATCTACTATGGCTCCACATCTCCAAACGGAAGTTATAATTTGACGACCACAAATATGACGAGCGCAGGGTTAGTCTTAGATAAATCTGCAATCGCCGGACTGGTTCCTTACATCCTCCTTTCTTTTCTCCTGGCGTTTTGTTCTGCGACTGTTAACTACATCATGCCTTTTGTCTTTGGCGCCATCACGGGCACTTTAGTCTTCGAAGCAGCAGCCCTGGTAACGGGCTCCTGGGCTCTCATCGTCTCCGGCGTTTTGGAGTTGATCATTCTGATCTTTGCCATCTACGGCTCAGCTGCTCTGCTTGTTAAAGGTCTAACTCAGCGTCACGTCCTCAAAGGGTTTGGCACCCCTCTCTTTAATGTTCTCCTGCTAGGAACCGCCAACTCAGCAAGTGCACAGAGTATTGGCCAAGAGAAGAAGAAGAACACAAAATACGCCGAGCCCATGGCTCTGGGTTTCTTCTGTGACTCCGTTTCTCCGTTCATCTTTGCTTTCTACAGTTTTGGATACATGAAATCCTTCATTTTGAGTGTCGCTTGGGTATCAATCATCTCAGTTGCTCAGCTGTTCTCCAGTTACTACGCCCATTTACGCCAGGATTGCTACCATGCAACCAAGTTTGGGTTTCATGCTGCTTTCTGGCTGATCAAGGCCTGGGAGGAGTTTGTGATATCTAGTCTGATTGTGGACAATGACGCCGTTGCTTCTGGAAGGGAAGCCATGGTGGGAGATTGGTTCTTTGTGGTGGCAGGCTTAGGTCTTTGCATGGGCAGCCTGAATATGGACGTCTTGGAGCTGATCCACAACATGTTCTTCGTCCTACTCACGGTTGCAGCAGTTCCCCAGATTCCTCTGCAGGGTTACTACATCTTCTTTGGTGTAGCCTGCTCCCTTTTCACTGCCGCCTCCATCTATGGCACGTTCTCTCGTCTCATCAACACCATTGCAGAGAAGTCGCTCATCCCGGTAGGACCACAACCAATCTCTACTGAGCAACTACGAAAGGGTTTAGGGTGTAGAAGGTCCGTGCGGGGAGAGCAGACGGTTCTACCCTTCAACGACCAAACTACTGATGCTCTGTTCTACATTTCCAATGGGGTTGCCTCACTGTCGGCGCTTCATTCAAGATTGTCAAGCAGAAACCCCACTCTCCTTCATCTCACTGTCCCCTGGGTCCTCATCTCTGGGGCGATCATCCAAGCTTATGTCAGCAGACTCCAGGTCACGGGAGGTGGCCGGTTCGGGTCGGTCATCTCGTCCATCTATGTGGCTTTGTGGGCAACGTGGACCTGGTTTAGGTTTTCAGGTATGTCTGGGTTTGTGATTTGGAATAATCTTTACACTAATCTTACAGCTGAAGAATGCACTGACTGAGTATGTTCTCCTGATTTTCTTTTACTTGTCAAGGTGTCCTGGTTCTAGATTCACAGTCTCCAGAAGCAGCATACGGTTTCACGGCAGGAGCCATTGCTTTCCTCGTCATTAATGCTTTCCTAATGTGGATCGGTAAAAATAAATGTGTTTTTATTGATTGTCTTGCTCTCAAGTCGTTCTGAGGGATTTCTAAATCCTCTGTTATTTCTTGCAGCTGCTCACAGAAACCTGGTCTTGCTTTTTCTAACAATAATAATGGAGGTCGTTTTGGTCTGTTTTCTGCTCTCCACTCTGCAACGACTGCCATATGAACTTGAAAGTATGCATTAAAGGCCTTTTATTGAAGTTAAGAAAAAGTATTTAACTTATCACATGATTTTATTTATTTATTTAATTTTTTTAGTGGCCATGCTTGCACTGGTGTCAATCGTTTGTGCCTACGGAGCTATGGCTTCACTGATGAACTGCATCTTCTCCCAATGCCTAATACCAATGGGCTCTCCACTTGTTAAGGTAAAATGCATACATGTGCATGCATGTTTTATTTTGTTTGATTCAGTAACTAACTAATACTGGTTCTCAAAATAGGAAAAGACGAAGCAGGAAACATTCGTAGAGCCTCCCTGTCCAGTAGCTAAGTCGCGCCTCACCAGCGGCCTGTTAAAGATTGCTGGTTTTCTGGAGGAGGGGGGAGTGTGTGGCATTCCCACAGACACTGTCTACGCTTTGGCTGCTTCCTGTAAAAACCCTCAGGCGATAGAGAAAATCTACAACATTAAAGTAAGAAAAACACCTCAGAGATGTTTCCTTTTTTCGTTTTTAGAGTTACCGGGATAAAGGCTTGACGCAATCTGGTTTCTGCGATTTCTTCCAGGACCGACCTGCAGAGAAACCCATCTGCATTTGTATTTCTAGTGTGGAGCAGCTGGTAGCAGCCAAGCCTCCGTTCAGTCCTTTGTTGTGGGAATTCATGAGGAACGTGTACCCTGGGGGCATCAGCTGCATTGTTAGCAAAGGAGACTGGCTGCTTAAATTAGGTAAATTATTCATTTTATTCAAACAAAATCCAGATTTTGATCAGATAAATTTTCTTTGTTGGTATTCACTCAAACCTTTATCGCTTGCTTGTGAAGGAGTGGGTCTGGCTTATGACCGGGTTGGCACTAGGGACAGCATCATGATCCGTGTCCCAGACCACACGGTGACCTGCCACTTGTGTGACATCACCGGACCCCTCGCCATCACCTCCGCCAATCCTAGCGGAGAGCCAGACAGCACCCACCATTCCATGGTCATCGAGTAAGACAAATTACTTTTCTGCTTACAGTTTATTTGTGCAACAATTGGTTATTTATCAACGAAAATTCTATTTTCCACCAGTCGACTCGGTCACAAGATCCAGGGAGTTCTGTGTGATGGGAACTCCAATGAAGTTGTGGCCTCCACTGTGGTCAACTGCCTAAGAATTAACGAAGGTCCGTATTTGACCAGCTGAAAATCCCTTTAGGCGCCTTGTAACACTCTTTCTAACAAGCCTGTCTATCATTTATGCAGGTACCATCACTATTGTGAGAGAGGGATGTGTTCCTGCTGTCAAAGTCCACCAGATCTTCGAAAGAGTTAAAAGCTCCATGGCGTGAGGAGCTCTTCCTCTCATTCAACAGAATGACTGAAAAGTCAAGCTATTTATGTTAAAAAATGTCATTTTTAACACTTTTAACAAGCAGATCATAGAGAAAAAAAACAAAGATTATCTGTTTGTTATTGATTCCACTGTGTAAATATATATTTATGCACCTAACTTATAAGTGAGGGCACTTTCTGGGTAAAAAGTTGAAATGGAACGGGATTGTCTTCCTCTCATCCATGTATTTGGGCTCACTTGGCTTTTTGTATATAATAAATGTGCTGTGTAAATAAAATATATATATATTTAAATGACTTGGTTTTGTGCTTGTGGACTTAGAACTAAAGTTTTCCAAGGTATAATAAAAGGCATCAAATAATTTCCCAACAAATTTCAGTAAATCAAAGATATTAAGAAACTATCTGCAAAGCAAAAAAAAGGTTTAAAAGCTGAGCTCGAGTTTTTACTGAAAAAACATTTAAACTCATAAATTAAATTACTTTTTTAACACCTATGTTTTATTTAAATAAATACATTTCTATAAAACATATAAAATAATTTAATGTGAAACACAAATCCTTTTGACACAGCACAGATAACCTATCTCAGAAACAGAAAGCTGCACAAGTATTGGGTGACTGTTCATGTGAACGCCTCCGCTGTCTTTTTATTAAAATATTCTAAAAAAGATTGATGACCTTTGGCGATTTGAGGAGGAGAGGAAGATGGGTCACAGATATACAGAGCTGTATATGATGTGGGAACTCTCCAAAGAGGACAATAACGTGCCTGAACTGCGGAGGCAGCCGTTTGTTTTCCCCACAGAGCAACACATGACACCCTTCTGTAAATTTACATGGGTGGGGACGAAGGGTGGAGCCGGTTTTGTTTGGAGAAAGAAAATGGGAACATGTCTCGCACACCTTTGCCAGCCCGCGATGCGGAAATCAAAAGCAAGTGACGCAAATTGAAAAACATTTTTACTTTTTTTTTCTCATCAAAAGGAAACTCAAAGTACAAAAGGTTCAGGTTTAGGAAAATAATGCTCACAAAGTGGTGGTTAAATCCCAGGATGCAGCCTGATATCATGGGTAATGATAAGTAGTCTTTAAAAAAGAAAATATTACACTTAAATAATTTGATGAAATATCAAATTTCCTCAGGTTTAGAAAAGAAAAAGTATTTAGTTTCAAGAGAGTATCTTTTCAACGATCAGGGAACTCCAACTTTGATGGTTTGCCAAAAGCTGATTGTTGTTTGTGACAATTGTGTCTCAAATCACAGCTCCAGTGAATGCTTGGCAGACTCACACCTCACTAAACCTCTGCATTATGATAAACCTGACTATGAAATCACTGTCTTTGTGTGACCTCTAGTACCAAAGTGTTGATGACTCAGGGAGTGAATGGTCAAATGTTCTCTCTGGTAAGGAAAGATGATGCCAGATAAACCCAGAGATAACTTTAATTAAGTTAAACTCATCCATGAGAAATACGTAGTCACAGTATTTACTCTCATTTATCACATTTATTGTATCTTAACACGACATTTATACATTTGGTTGGAATAATCAATAGGCTAACAGAAAGAAATAACATTTTTATTTGTTTGATGATGCTCACATTTTTTTTTTTTTTAGTTATGCTTATTTTAAACAAAATTTCTGCAATAATCTGCTTTATTTGGCAAATTTGAAGCTCGTTTGGTTTCAGGTATGGGTTCAAAAGTGAAGCTTGGTCAATCAGATGTTGAGTCTCAGTTTCACTTGCAAGCAAATCTTAACCTCAGGCTTTAACGTTTAATGTCAAAGTCCCATTAGCTGTCACGCACCTGAGAATCATTCCCCCGTGTCCAGCAGGAAGAGTTTTAGCCCCATTCCCAGAGCAGATACTCCAGGAAAGCACAGATTTTGCTAAGTTCCCTTTTTTGTTGGTTAACTACCCACCAAAATTAAGAAAAAAAATGAAATTTACAATACATAAATAAATAATAAGAATTAAAAAAATAGAAAAACTTTAGCCAAATATCAACTTTACACAGTACATTTAATAATCCCATGAAGTTAACTGTGTCCTACTTCAGTTTGGGGATCAAAACTAGGGATTGATGCTGAGAATCTAGTAAGTCTGGTGAAACAATAACCAAGAAACACATAAGGTTTATGATTTAGGACGGTTAACCTTGACATCTCAATAAAATATAAGCCATTAAAGGAAATATTTTTAATATGCACATAATGAATTTTCAATTTTTTTCTTGCCTTTTCTTATTTTTCCTTCTTACGTTTTATGTTCAGATGACTTACAAACTCCTGCAAATAAATTATCCTCACATAATATCTCTCTTTTTAAAAAAAAAGTTGGACAAAAACACTTAAAAATGTTGTTTTTTTTAAAGTAAAACATTTTTCAATAAGTATCTATTTAAATTTTTTACATTATACTTTAGACTAACTTATGTTTGGTTTCATTATTCATAATGAAAACAATTTCTGGCTCAGTCACAAAGACCATTGTTAAAGCTGAGAAGAAATAAGTTCCATTAGTTGAAACAATCTGACAGAACCAGATTTGGGGAGTTTGGTCTCCGTCTTGTGACCAGGGTGACAGAGAAGACACAAAACAAGGGACAACAAGGAAGACAGAAAGCAAACAATAGACAATGAGAGGTTTGAGCTCTCCAAGTGATGCTAGATTAGAAGCATTCAATTCTGAAGCCATAAATACCTGCTTTTGTGACAGACGGTAAATACACAAGAGCACAAAGGAAAAAGATGAGCAAAATTAAAGAGCCTCAAGAGTGGCAAACAAGAATGCTTTTTTAGGAAGTCTTCCAAGACCATTCACCACACCTGAAACGCTGAATATTGCCAAAAACGCCCAACCTTGAAGGAACTTCTCAAGATACTAAATCAACTTCATGTTTGGAAAACAAAACTTAACAATATTTTGTAAAACGCATTAATTCCTGATTGAGAGAGAGCTATTATTTTGAAAAAAGAACTTATTTTACTACCAAAAAAGCACATTTTAGTATTGAAGGCATCACTTTTTCAAATAATTCACACCACAGTGTTTCTTTCTGTTAGAAAAACCCAAATAGATTATTCTTATGGACATTTCTTGCTCATTCATCCTTCATTACACATACAGTCAGGTTCTACTGTAGGTGTCTTTGCTTAATCACATTTCCAGAAAGTGTCTTTGAGTCAGCCAGCAGAAACCCAAATTATCCTTCAGATATAGATCTGGTGGGTGAGTTTACAATGTGGTTTACAGCTCAGATTATTGTTCAAACAGCTAAATAAAATAAAATAAAATGTGTAACTGCAAATTATGTGATTTGAAATCCTAATTTTATTTGTTAAACCATTATGTTGAATTATTTCTATGAAAACGTAATAAAGTTGTGACATTTGTTGAGGTTTGTGAGGCTTTCAGGTTAAAATGATCCTCACATTGGGTCTGTCATTTCAGTAGCTTTAAAGTTAATTAACAAACCAATAATGTTTTGTACAAGTTTATGGGCAAATTCAGAATCCAATAGTTATTACCGGAGTTCCCCAAGGATCAGTCTTAGGTCCATTACTTTTTTATTTAGTTTATTAACGATATTTGCAACATTTCTAAAATAATTTGGTTCTTTTGTTAGCAGATGACACGACTATTTACCATTCCAAAACAAATATAAATGAGCTAATAGCAACAGTAAAAGTAGAATTGGTTAAGGTGAAAAACTGGGTTGATAAAAATAAGTTATTTTTAAATTGGGATAAAACAAAGCATACGATTTACAGTAATTACCAGATAGATGGAAATTCAATGCACCAAAGATGAACTTTTTTAGCATGAGGCTTTAGTCCATACGTCACTTTTTCCTTTAACTTTCATTCTTTATCTGTTTCCGTTTTACCATTGTTTTACTGCAAATTCCCTTCGTTATCTCTCATGTTACTGGAAACTGGAAGAAGTTCCCGAGTGAGTACGTGAGTTGTTTAACAAGCTTTTGTAATCCCATCTTTCTTCTGTTATGTGTGGTTGTCTATACAAATGTATCTGTGGAATCTCTGGACTGTGACAATGATGTGACATAGATGGATTTCAGCATAAAATGTGCTAAAAACAGCACCTGTCACTTCATTCAAGAAAAGCGTTATTACCCATTCCATCGTTGGCTTTATTTGAAATATATTGAATTATTTATCATCATATAATTATCATATTTTGGAGAATGTTTGTATTTTTACCACACAATACTTTGGAAAAAGATCAAGACACTTTTTATCAAAAACTTTATTAACACAGAAATAGAAAATTTGCTGCATGCTTAGAGATGTAGACGTGTTGAGGAGTGCATTAGATTTCCTACATTGACAAATCTTAATTTAATTATTAATAGGTTACTGAAAAGATTTGAAGATTTCCCACACACGTCTTTCCACCACAAATGTTTCCTCATCACTTAACAGATCCTTTGGGATATCCCCCTTTATTTTCAAATTCTATTAATGTTTACAGTGAATCAAGGACAGTAGAGGTATTTATAAGTAACCCATGAAAAAAGAAGGAAAGACTAGAACTTTTGAAATGACATGTTTGACCTCCAAGTTAAAATCTCACACCAGCATCAAACAAAGACACTTGTTGTTCACTTTATCGTAGATCCAATAAGGTACTGGAAACATTCCTCAGAGATTTTGGTCCATACTGACATGACAGCATCACTCAGTTGCTGCAGATTTGTCAGGTGAACATCCATGATGCCAATTTCCTGTTCCACCACATCTCAAAGCTGCTCTTTTGGGTTGAGATCTGGTGAATGTGGAGGTCATTAGAGTCCAGTGAACTCATTATGTTCAAGAAACCAGAAACCTGGGAAGTTTGTCAGTCACCACAGTCGGCGGCAGCACCTTGGAGACTAAAGTCCAGAAGTGTTTACACTACTGCTCCCACAAGACCAATGTTTATGCAACACAAAGACAGACATTAACCTGAGGGATGTCTACTTCCTCAACCTGGTTTCTGGTCATCTCTGAAATGACATATCTGACGACAGGAAGGAATTTTAGAAAAATATCCTTAATCTTTATTCTTATCAGCAAATAATCAGTAAACGGTTGTGTTTGCTGGCAGAACTGGCCCACAGATAAGATGTTGTTTCAAGTGATGATCTTGTAAGGTTCTTTTTTGTTCCTTCTGGTAACACTTTTAAAAAGATGACGTCTTTTTAAAGTGAGTCACATCTGTTTAATTCTACATTAGTAACCATCTTTCCTGCCACCTCATGACCAGTATCTGAACGTCATCTGGGCAGTGCTCCACGTAATGAACAAGTTTCTTTGACATGGTTTATTTTTGTTTTCTTTTCTATTTTATTCATGCTGTTTGGACAAATACACTAAAGAAACTCACAGATGTGATTGAACATATATAGAGTTTTCTTCATTTTCAGGAAAAGACAAACTCAACATGAAAAAGTTCTAATAAATTCAACAGGACAAAGTTTGTAGTTTGAAAACCTTTCACTTCTCATCTGAGTGGCTTCTTAAGTTCTGTCCAGCTGGTGTTGAGGTAGAGATTAGAGCCAAAATGTCTTCAAATCAGAAATTTTATCCAGTGTATTTTTTATTTGTTTTTCATTTTATCATGACCTGGATGACTGATTCTCCTCCACGCCACAACGTGAGACAGATCCCCCTCCCGGCCAAGGGATAGTCAGCTCTAAGTCCCTAACTCTTCCCTTAAAAAAATCCACTTTAGACACCACTAAAGCTTTAAGTGCCCCTAGAATTGGAGGGGTAAGGGAGGAATTTGGATGAAATTAACATCTGATGCAATGTCGGAATTGCATATTCTACTATTATAACCTAATTGGTGTATGCTTGCATGGTGCTTTTCCACCTTCCTTGAAGGCCCAACAGTTCTATTCACCCATCGATGGTGGCTCTGCTGCCAAACCTTGGGGCTGACTTCCACCAGAGTCAATTTGGGGTTCAGTGTCTTGTTCAAGTGCACTACGACAGATGGGTGGGCAAGTTGAGAATTAAACCTGCAATCTTCAAATCAGAAGTCGACTGCCCTGCCGCTGCACCATTGCCACCATCACATTTTTTTTTGTGCAAAAAACTCAATCGAGTCCAAATAAATTTGATCTTTTAAGAATGTATTTGTTGCCTTCAAATAACCTTACCAAAATCCATGTTTAGCTTTCAGACACTAAAGCAGAATTATTAGGTCTAAATTTCTTGTGAACTTCTTTTAATTTCTTTATTTGTTTTTTTATGTCAAAGAAAGATCTGTTTTTTTTGTTTGTTTGTTCGTTTTTTTCACTATCTATGATTTCTGACCAATGTTTGGTTGAAAGAAAAGGCTCAATCTGATTATTTCTGGTTCTGATTAGTCCTGGTTCCTTTTTTGAGATTTATTTATTGGTGTTACTTCATACTTTTTTTTGTTTTCATGCTTGTTTTAATTGTTTTGTTCTGCAAAAAAACTAAGTAGGGTGACAGTTTGATGATCATCTTCTTACAGCTTTCTTTGGGACTGACAACATGTAGAAAAACAAAGAAGAAAAGAATACACTTAACTAAGTTTAAGCAAAAGAGTGCAATCAAAGACTGCAGAAATACTGGGAACCAGATCGTTTTGACAAAACGTTGTATATATAGTCACTTTTTTTGTCCTTTTCTTTTGTAACTGAAAAGAACAATTTTTGTTATTTATTTCTTATTTAAGCTGACAATACGGTTGGTGTCTGTGATGTCAGGAAATCCCTGTTAAGGGTTATTGGACCAGCAAGACCCTTTTATGACTCCTGTACACTATGCTTCAGAGCATCAAGAAAACTGAGACGTAAAGATAGATTGCATTTGTTTAAGCCTTCAAAGCCTGAAAGTTGTCAATCTGCAGGAAAATAGTGAGAAATATGTCTGCTGAGGAAACGTTGAACATAGAAACTGTTTGAACCAATGATGTTTGAGTTGTGATGGGGGAAATGTAGAAAAAAAAGTCAGAGCTCAACAAAAATTGATGTTGCTCGAACTTTTTCAAATTTGTCAGATTTTGACAAATATTTCATATTTTTCTTTAATTTAACAATATTATTGACAATGTGAGGAACGAGTTATATTAAAAAAAACTCATTATAACATATGTCAACACAATAATCTGCAGGTTCTAAACAAAAATTAATAACTGTGGTCATATATTAAAGCAAAAAAGGGAATACAAATATTTCAAAAAATACAAACATTTAAAACGTTTTTATATACATAATATTCAGGCAGTAACAATCAGATGAAATAAAAGCAATACAAGTTAAAATGATATTTAGTATAAAAGGCTCCTTCTTAATGTGCGCATTTTATTCATATAGAAACCGTTTAAGCTCCTTCATGTGATACCATTTATTTTATTTTATTAGCAGCATATTTAAGTAGAAACAGATAAAGATTCATATGCGTGGAGTGATCTTTCTTCAGAAGATGTGGTGGAAGTTGTTGAGCTTCCAGTTCCTCTTCCAGACTCTGTTGTGACATCGTCTTCTTGACTCGGCCCAATATCTGTTCCTGGTATATCTGTATCATACTCGAAAGTGGGATTCGCTTGTCCTCGTCTGTGGCGATTCTGTACCTCTTCAAAAATCTGAAGAACCTTTAAAAAAAAGCATAATTTAGAGAGTAAATTGAATTTAATGTTGTTTTCACAGGAAAAATAAAGGCTGCTTTACCTTAGATTTAGGAATTAGTCCTACTCTAAAGAAACCGATGTGTCCGGTTTCAATCTTGGTGCAGTCAACGACGGTAGATGCAATGTTCTCGGGGGACGGTCCATCACACAGTACCCCGTCCACCTACAAACAACAACGTAGACAAACCGTCAACAAAAACATAAACAAAAACCCTATTGGTTCCTGTTTGTCTTTACCTTGTCTCCCAGTTTGGCATAAACTTGGTTATGATGAGTTGTATCTGCCTCGCCTGTTGGATTGGCTGAAGTCACAGCAATTGGCCCCACCTGAAGAAGATCGCACCCTGACTCATCTGGTGATGGCTAATATTGCAATGCATCATGGTTAACATTTATGTACATTTGTTGTTTGTATTTACCAAATTTATGAGGTGTGTGGCCACCGAACAGTCTGGGTTTCTGATGGCGATGCTTTGTGGGGTTCCGATGTGTTTGGCAGCATCTTCCAAACCAAGCATGCCCAACCAGGGGCCTGAAAAGGACATTGAGAAGTTTATATAAGTCAAGAAAAAGCAGTATTTTTGTCTTTAAATATGTACCTCTAGGAATGACCATGCTAATGGAGGACGGCCATGCGGCCTCCATGAAGTCCAGCAGCAGAGGGCTCAGCAGGTGTCTTACAGGCTCCAGCTGCTTGATGGAAGAGATCCACATGGACATGGGTCGGTCCTCAGCCTGCTTTTTCACCCTGGAGGCAAACAGGAAAATGAGTAAAAATGACAGGATACGCTTATCTTAGTAGACATTTATAGACTAAAGATTTACTGGTATGCTTTGACCACAGCGTCCGGCCTGTTGCAGGCTGCTACCAGCACATAGACGGTGTCCGTTGGCATCCCACATATGCCACCATTTTTCATGATTTCTGTAAGAAGCAAAAGAGAAAATATAAGTTCTACTATCAATTAGCAACATATATTTTTTGGACAATGTGCACAAAAAATCCTTCATCTCTGACCTGCTATCTGTTGGACAGATGTGGCTTTCCGGGCTGGAAGATGTGGACAGACATCTGCCCCTCCTCCTACCCCACCCAGTTTGACTAAAGCTCTACCTAAAGGGATTTGAGGAGACTGGAAGGTACTGTTGAAAATGTGCGCCAAGAAGCAGTAAAAACTGACGAGGCCAAAAATAATCGTGACTCCGATGTCGTAGCCATAAGGCAGCGCATTGACCGCATCCAGGAGGAAGCTGATGAGTATCAGCTCGAAGGTGAGCGCGTAAATGAACCAGGTGACATTTAGAAACAGAGCAGCGACTGTGACTAAGCCGTTAAACAACATGAAGCTGATGATCCCCACGGCCACGTCGAAGCCTCTAGTTTCACCGTATAAACCTCCGTAGCGCGTCAAGCCCCACACCGTCCACATCATCCCGTAGAGAATGAAAACGGTGCTCTCGAAGGTTTTACCTCGAGCGAATGCTACCGAACCACACAAGAGCTGCAGCGCCCCACCCGCCATCACCACCCAGGGCAGAATCAACACAGACAGAGGGTCTCTGTTCCCAATGGTGGCCGTCATGGCAAAAGCAGCCAAAACGCTACAGGCGTGACCCAACACCTCTGCATCGGCATACTTAGAGTAACCCAGATAAGGTGTGTGCACCTCTTTGTCCTGAGCTCGGAGGGTAAGGCTTTGAATCTTGTTTACTAAAACCTTGAAAACATTTTTCCCTGTGGGAATTGTGGAACTGGAGACCATGTTGAATGTGGTGATTAAAAGCATGCAAGCCGAAGCTACAAATATGGCCCCCTGTACTCCTTGAGTGCCTCCTTGGAAGAAACCTTGAGGCTGAGCGGCAATGGCAATGCAATAGGCTACAAAAAATAACTGGTAGAGCCCTTCTAGTATGTTCTTCTGACAACTGAAGAGCGCCAGGATGAAAAAAAGAATGGAAAAGACAACTGGGAAAGGAACGGGAGAGAAAGGCAGAATGAAGTAGAACGACAGGAGAGCGCTGTAGCCCTCCGCAAATTTCAGGAGCGCCGTGAATCCATAAAAAGTGGCGGCTAGTGTATCCATAGCTCGGTAAAAGAGGATGCACATCCCAAACTGGAAGACTCCAGCTGTCCACAGCCAGGGAACGTGGCCCACAAAGAGAGAGGGAACCACACCTAACAGGGGACAGACTAACACAGCAGCGGACAACAAGTTCATCACTAGACCGACACTCACTGCAACGGTGCACCCCTGTGTCTGCTCGGTTTTGAGTCCAGCTTTTTGCTTCAGGTCTGCTTTTGGAACTTCGATTTTACCTCGAGTGACCCTCGACAGCAGATGCCCCAAACCATAAAAGGCACACACTAAACACACAAAGAGATGGCAGGCGCCAGTTGCAGATTGACCAAAGTGTGTAGCTGTCAAACCAGCGATTTGATGTGCACACGCCAAAGAAAGGCCAATTCCTATCAGGAATAAAACTACTTTTTTCACAAAAAGAGCAACACTGCTAATAATAAAAAGTGCTAACGTAAACGCTGCCAGGCCGGGGACTAGAGAGGATCTGAGATCTGTAGGATCTAGCACACCCTGCCCCACCAGGATGTACACCAGACCTGAGCCAGACCACAGAGCGGACACGGTGAGGCACAGAGTGGAAAACAGCTGGGCGTGAGACAGACTGTGCAGGACACCTGGACGAGACGACAGGTTCAGGACAGAATTAGAATCCTCATACAACCATAAGCAACACTAAATGCTAAATACTAACCTGCGTACGCTATGAGAGCTGCAATGATGAGGAGCAGGATCCCCAAAGCTGTGAGGGGAATGAAGTCTCCTCCAGGATCACTGGCATAGTTGTTCACCAAAAGCAAAAGAGAGCCTGCAAACGCAAACCCAGAGCAAGATCCGCTTGTTAATACTTCAGTTTTGAATTGTTGCTTAAAACCTTACAAAAAAAAAAAACATAATAAAAAAAGCATAATTTTCTTTAACTTAATAAGCAAAGAAAGACATGAAAATACTTGAGCAATAATGATTTTTTTGTCAACATTTGAGTTTATAGAGACTCACTCTTCACAAATATTTTAACTAAAATTATCAGTTAATTGTTTTAAGAATATATATTTTACTATTGTCAGTTTACATAAATCTTTAGGAAAATAAAAAATAAAATATATAAACGGAATATTTCTCTTGCTAGTAAAAGCAACTAAACAAAATTTTACTACTAATAAAGTGAAGAGTAGAAAAGTTTGTTTTAATTCAGATTTTATATTTTTCCCATTCAAAGACAACATAGAATACACACAATTTAATTGATAATAGGTTTTAATAAAATAAATAACTTTTCCAGAAACAGTGCATCAGGGAATTAAAAGCAAATTTTAATAAGACATTTAGTAATTACAAATAAATAGTTCATTAGTAATACATAATGATTAATTGAGGCTCACCGCTAAAGATGCCCAGAATCCCGCTGGACACGTGCACAGACCCGCGCTCTGCCATGGCAGTGAGCTCAACTCCGCGTCAGGAGGTGAACTGCGCTTTTATACGCGGCCGCGTGTGACGTCAGCACGCAAGAGAAACAGGGACCGGCTGGTGGGAAATTACAGCCACGCTGGTCATCTGTCTGCAGCCGCCACACAATGGTAACCCTATCTGTTAGGGAGCAGTTGGAGTCATCAGATTTAAGGAAATGATACCTTAAAAATTTACAAACTTATATTTAATGTATTTACTTGTTGTAATATAATAATTAGGGTATAATAATAAAAATAATTCCTGCTGTTACTAGGTAAACTTTTTTCTTTCCTTTTCTCCCATATGAAAAAAGAAAAAGAATATTGGTATTACAGCTAAATGTTACCTTTAAATTTACTATAAACTAATTTTATGGCACACCTATATTTGTTTGATTATCTGGATTATATTTTTTCAACATTTAAAGATATGTTTAAAAAAGGCAATGTTATAAGTTAATTTTCAACAAAAAGAATAACATTTCAAACATTTTTAGAAATCTAAACATAACATTTTATTTTAAAAAAGTTGTCAATTATTTTGCATAGCAGGACATTGTACAGGGGGATCATTCAGAGAAAAGAAGTTGAATTAGGCTTTAAGACATTAAAATAAATAAAGTTTCTCCCATTTCCGCAAAGAATTATTCACAACTTGAAGCTTTTCTCAATCGACCTGGTAAAGAATGATTCAGCTCCTGGCAGCAGTCCAGTCCATGATGTCATGGTCTGGGTGGAGACAGCTTCACTATATAAGCACACAGTCTGATTCCACAGACCCAGAGGAGCTCAGCTGTTTCACTCTGCAGACCTGTTGGAGGTGAGAGATCTCTTTGTTTGTTTCTAAGTTTATATACTTTTTCCTTGGGGAGAAACGGGTTAAACCTGCCCCCGATTGGCATCCACAGTGCTGTACTTATTTTTCTGGCTGTCACAAAGGAGTCATTGTCTCTCCTTTGGCTCTATCTCCTTTAGTGTCAACAGTGTTACTAGGCAGCAGCACCTCTGAGACTCATTTCTCACCTTGCTTCTTTAATATTTGATGTGAGCACAAACGGCTCCCCACACCTGTTGATCTGAAGCTTAGATTATTCTGGGAGGACTTTGTTTCCCTTTTTTCTTCATATGATTTGTTTTTTGTTTCATAGGAATCATGGCAAAGCGTGTTGCTGTAATTTTGTCTGGCTGTGGCGTCTACGACGGCACGGAGGTGCACGAGGCCTCAGCTGTCCTCGTCCACCTGAGTCGAGCCGGAGCAAAAGTAAGAAAAATTAAATGTGACTCGCCTGCTTGACAACATTCTCAGATGAACTGAAAATGTTTGCCTGCGTATATTCTCAGGTGAAGATGTTCGCTCCGAATGCAGATCAGATGCACGTCGTAAACCACTGCGAGGGGAAGCCCACAGAAGAGAAAAGAAACATCCTGCAGGAAAGCGCCCGCATTGCCAGGGGCGACATAACCGACCTGGCCAAGTTGGATGTCTCTGAGTTTGATGCTTGCATCATCCCAGGTGAGGCTGGCTCCTCCACAAAAGCAACATGCAACACTTGAGCTTTTCAACCAATCTTTATGTATGTGCTCCATCAGGGGGATTTGGAGTGGCCAAGAACCTGAGTGACTGGGCAGTGAAGAACAAGGACTGCACAGTCCAGCCACAGGTAGAGAAGGTCATCACAGCTTTCCATAAAGCTAAAAAGCCTCTGGCTCTGTGCTGCATCTCCCCCGTCCTGGCTGCAAAGATCATCCCCGGCTGTGAGCTCACTGTAGGCCAGGATAAAGAGTGTGAAAAGTATGTGCAAACCTACAGTCACACACTCCAAATGCAAACAAAAAACAGCTTTATCTAATTATTTCCCGTCCTCAGATGGCCGTACGCAGGGACAGCAGGTGTCATGAAGGAGCTGGGCTGCAAACACGTGAACAAAGACGTGGAAGAAGCTCATGTAGATGTCAAGAATAAGCTGGTCACCACTTCTGCCTTCATGTGCAACGCTCCCATACACAAAGTGTTCGATGGAGTCGGTGTGATGGTGAAAGAAACTCTGAAGCTGGCTTAGCACCACTTTTTGATGTTATGTTTTATGGATTTGCTGACAAATGCTTGACTTATGTTTCTGAGTGAATCTGAACCAGATGTCATACTTTTTAACACTTTCAATAAAATCTTGTTTTGTTTGGAAACACAGCGTTGCAATTCTTTTTCTTTTATATACTTCAAATATTTTAGGATAAAGTCTTCATTGAGCCCTGGTGACTTGTCCAGGGTGTACTCTGAATTTGTCTAATAGTAGGTTAGGCTCCAGCATCCCTATGAGCCCATTAGGGGATAAAACGGGTTTGGAAAATTAAAGAATGGCTGAAATTCTGCATTGATGCAACGAAGAAAAAGTTGATCAAACTATATGTTTTAACAGTAATAAATAAATGATCATTTAATTTAAAATATATAACTAAAAATGTAAGTTATATAGTGAAAAAGTGAGATCCATTCATCCATTTTCTTATTCTGCTGTATCACTTGGAACATTTTTTAAGATATTTTGACTTTTTCACTATAAGTTCAGTCAAGGATTTATGACTTTTGAGTAAGCCACAAAATCAAATCAACCTTTATTTATAAAGTACTTTTCATTCCCAGAGGCAGCTCAAAGATCCCTCAAAGATCAGATTTAATTTAAATTTAGCACCACCTTTCTGACATCATAGGCATTGCAGAAAATGTGGTCATATTAGAGACATTGATCCCAAAACATCCGTAAATTAAAAATAAAAAAGGGTAAAAAGAAGAAAACAAACAGCAACAAAACAGATTCATATTAAGAAAGAGACGAAATCCAGAAATCTTGGGAAACTGAATTTATTTAGTGTAAAAGATTTGACCAAACATAATAACACAAGAGTGTGTCATGGCAAATAATACAGGAAAAAAATGAAAACCGTGATTAAAAAGTTATTATTGAATGTGTTAAAGTTGAAAAGACCTACTTTAACAGTTTTGTCAACTCTCATGAAGAGTAATATGCTTGAAGAAATAGTTTTAATTTAATTTTAAAACCCTAAATCCTAAAATACTATCATATTTGCTGCAGTTTGCCTATTTTTATTTTGTAAAACAGTTTCAGTCCACATTGTAACATAATAGAAAAACAATTTTTTTTTGTTTTTATATTTTCCAATTTATTGAGTTTCACACATAACGAACAAGAGCAGATTTTTTTGTAACTTCTTAAATCTCCAAACACTCATAACATTTTTAATTTAAATAGAGATAAATATGTATTAAAATCAGCTAGCTCTCTTATGTTTATATTATTTCATGAACATTGAAAACACTTGGTTTGGTTCATCCTCAGATCCTAAGCACTTTTGTTGGAGAAATGATGGAACTGGTCGATCCCACAAGCCAGCATGGTTGCGTTAAATTTCCGTGGGCGATCCGAATCCTAAAATGAACAAACAGACAAAATGAGTTTGAATATTTAGTGCACTGTTTTGAAGTTAGAGTCAGATATGTCTTGGGCTCACCTGTATGGGGTATGCACAGGTGGGAACGTATCGGATCACGAAGCCACAGCGCCTCCTCTGAGACATGTTGGAATCACTTGCATGGACAAGAAGTCCATCATGAATCTGTTGAAGTGGGGTTGTTTAGTTTGAATCATTTCCACTTGTTTTGTAGACTTAATCATGGTGGAATGAACTCACAGACATCTGTCCTGCTTTTAGGGGGCAGAACACAGCTTCCTCCACCTGCACCAGCTCTTCAGGGATCTCCTGGTTGACTGAAAGCATATTTCCTGGACGTACGGCTTGACGATGCTGCAACATACCGGCGCAGTGGCTGCCTGCAGGGCATTGGGTTGAGAATATGAGACAGATGCTTAACTAAAAATGTGGCTTTCAGTGGAAAAACAAGAACAAAAACTACCTGGAATAACTTGTAGGGCACCGTTTTCTTTAAGAGAGTCGTCAAGAGCGAGCCAAACGGAGAGAACAGGTCCACCATCAATACCCCAATACCTGAAAACACAACCCTGAGAGTTAGAAACAACAACAAACAATGAAAATAAACAATAAAAGTGAGATAAACCTCATATCCTGGTGCCATGCCACATAAGGAAGTGTTTCTTCTTCGTCATTCTCGCCAGGTTTGCTTTGATTTCCTTCATGGATGGTCTCTGCCTTCACCGCCGGGTATTTACAGATGAAACGTGAGTCCAGCAGGATAACGTCAGCACCCAGGACGGCTTGGACCACTCTCAGAATCTGGGGGTGTTTGGTCAGGTTCATCACCCACGGATACTGAAGATGAACATTGTGGAGGCTGTACTGAGTGTACTCTGTCCCTAAACGAAAGAAGTTTGAGAACCAGCGAGATGAGCCAGATGTCATAAATAAGATGCACAAAATTATCTTGATATATCCTCAAACTCTTACTCACCAAATTTCTCCTCCAGTTTGGAAAAGGCTTGTCTGGCCTCCCTGAGCTCCGTCTCACTCAGCACAGGGATTGCAGAGAGGTAGCCCTGCTCCTCATAGCACGTCTTCATTTCAGCTGCAGATGTAGTCATCTTTGCTTCTGCCTGATCCGCTCGCTTCCAAGATTTCTTCAGTCAAAAGCGACCTGTTGGTGGTTGGAGTTTAAGACAGAGAGCACAGTTCATTATAATTTAAGGCATAAACAGCTCATTAAACTGTTTTCCAAGTGGTAGAAAAAAAAACAAAGTTTCTCCTCCCCACCTATCCTAGAGAGGGAAGCTCTGTTACAGATTGGGAATATTGCTGAGTTTGTACTTTGAGACCATTAAGTTTGAGAGTAATTTTACCTAAATTTCTCCTCCAACCAAAACAAACCCAACAAATAACAGCATGTATTATTAAAACTAAAAAGTTTCATTTTCTCCACATAAGCTAAAACTGTACATTTTCAGTAGATGAACACTAAATGTTAAAAGTCAATCTTCCCTCTGCAGATGATTTGTTTTTGTCTCTATACCTGTTTGTTGTTGAGTATCCCGCTCCTTTCAATAAGGCTGGATCGTAGCCTAGTGTTGTGAAGCGGAGATTATATACTCCACACTATGGAAACTCCTACTCCGATGTCAGCAACTTAAATTGTCAGATGCTCACGTGTGAGGACAAAGAGTTTACAGGAAAGTCCGTAACTTTCAAACATTGCTCATTCAGGTGTGTCAGGCTGTTAGTAACCTGAGACCCATTCTTATTCTCAAATAGAAGTGACGCGTGACACCTCTATGGAAAAAAATATTTCCTGGACGTCGTTAAAAAAACCCCACAATCAATATCATTAACTTGATTCATTTCAGGTCATTTATTTACATCATTCACCAATAAAACTGACGATTTTTGGTATTTTAACATGTTCTTGTAGGATTTTTCTTAAGGTAGAGGACATTTATAAAGAAAATTCCTCTTAAAAAAAGCATTTCTGAGTATGCCTTTATTCAAATGGCAGTAATTCAAGACAAAAAAGAAATGTGGAAAATCTTGAAGTTGTGATGGTCCTCCATTTTTATGCATCCACTTGCAGAAAAATAGATCCATTAACCGGACAGCTGGATAGATCTAATACTGCTTTAAAGATGTTCGTGTTAGCTCATTTATAGTGATGGAAATAACAAGCCAAACCAAATATTGTTTGCCTCAATTGAATCTGTTTATTAACATATTTTGCTCCATAAATTACAAAATATTTGTTCAAAACTTTCACACACATCAGTTCTTTTAGTTGTAATTTGATGTTTTATTCCAACTTTCTAAAAGTGAACTGGTAAAATGTTTACAAAAATATAAACAAGAAGAGACACTATTTTAGCTGAACTTGTAAACTTCATAAATTGAATCACTGTCAGCTATATAAATAAGTACAATAGATTATTTGCCCTAAGGTGGGAAAATCTTTAAATCAGAACACAGAGAAAAAGGCTTCGCTCTTCCTCAAGGTAACCTCTACATGTTTGTGTCACAATTATCAATAAATCATTGACTCAAGTTTGCCCTTCATTAGCAGGAACTTTTTAAATCTTCCCACAACCCCTCAGAGGGGAAGTTTTCAGGTGGAGAACATCTGATGCTTGTTCAGGTGTGGAGCAGGAAGTCACTGCAAAGAAATTCTCCGTCTGCTGATGTAATGAAACAAGGGGGGTAATGCGTCGTAAAGTCATCAGGAAGACTTCAACATAGATCGGAAACTAGATAATGAAATGACATCATGTGATCATGAACAGAGAAGTATCAAACCAATACAGACGAATCAGACACATTTGAAATATAAAATATAGCACCTATATTAAAAAGAAGTCTATTTACTGACACATCCAATCAGTGTCAGTTTATTAAAACAAACCTGGTGCTTAATCAATGTATTAATTAAGCACCAAGTTCTCATTTGTGGCTCACTCCTTGTTTCTGGCGGGATGTTTGGGGCACAGAGGGTGGTGTTGCTTTTTTTTCTCTCCGCTTGGCGTTCTCTTGTCGCCCTCCTGCAGCCGCTCCTGGTTATTGCAGCGGTGGATCAGCACCGCATGCTTGTTGGAGGACGATTTCTGCACCAAGAGCCGCTGCAGCATCTGCTTGTCGGACCGCTCTCTCCGGAAGTCGTCCTCGTAGATCTTTAGCTGAAAAGTAGTAAAATAAAAGTTTTTTTTCTGCCACTTTCAAAGTCAGTTGAAATACTTGGAGGGATTAAGAAAAACAATTATAACTGAACAGCTTTTTGAAGAGTTCTAACTGATCAAAAAATAAATACACATTTGTGTACAGTTTGATTTAATCCCTAAATCCAAAAAAATAAACAGGAAATTTTAACATTTATAAATTTTAATAACATCATAAATTTTTCTTTGCAATTTAGGAGGCCAAAAATGTGACCCAAAAAGCCTTTAATGCCTCCAAAAAATTGTTTATCTATATTCACATTTTACAACATTTTTATGAATTAATCAGAAAAAAAAACACACACAACAATGTTCTCCAAGTTGTGAATGTTATTTAGTTCTTTAAAAAAGTCAAACAGACACCATTTACTGTAAAAATAGTTCTTATATACAGTCAATGACAGACACCTATGTATAGAAACTATGGAGCCCCTGAAGGGACAATAAAATAAAATTAGGAAAATATAGAATGTATATATATATATATATATATATATATATATATATATATATATATATATATATATAAATGTCAGTATTTTTTTTCTGGCTACTTTTTGGTGCTCGCAAAAAATTCTAAAAATTGGAAAAAATGTATTTTTCTAAAAATTGAAACAAAAAAATCATGTTACTAACTGGTGTTTTTTATTAACTTCAATTTTTAGAAAATAAAATCTATTTAGTTACTGTATTTTTTCCCCCTTTTGATATCCCTATAGTGGTTCTGTTCAAACTAAACAAAAAAGACAAACAAGTTGAATAAAACGTATATAAAAGTATGTTACAGGGACAGAAGTTTGAGAATGTTACCTGCTCCTGCAGTAGCGCCACCTGCTGGCGCATCTCCTCCCTCTTCTTCCTCAGTCTGCGGTTTTCCTGCAGGGTGTGTTTGTGGTCGTTGTGCTCAGTCTGAAACTCTGCTTCATAAATCTCAGTCTGTTGACAAAATACATTAACATGGCAGTGAGCCAGCAATGAGGCCTGTTTTTTTTTTTTTTTTTATTTTTTTTTTTGTGCAGGCACATCCTGTGTACAGAATTGCCACATGGGGGCGCACTCTCCCAACTAAAGATCCATCTGTCTGTGCATGAGGCAGACTTTTACCCGGCAACAGGGACCTGGCTTTGGCTTTTGTTTTCTTCACATGGACTAGGAAAGATAAACTTTGAAAAGCTCACCTGACATCTTAGCGCATCCAGCTGTTCTTTTAGGTCTTGCACTTCTTGCTGGGAGTTTCCCAGTTCTTCCAGTGGGACGCTGTCTTGGCTCCTCCCCTGCCACTCTGCTTCAGGGCTGGAGGAAGCTTGAAGAAAGCTGGATGAGGGGTTGCATCTAGAGGCATGGGTGCACGGCAGGTCGGATTCTCCGGGAGGATTACTGCCCGGACAGGAGCCATTCTGCATTCCAGTAACATTAGCCTGCAGTGGGATCATGACATCATCATTCATGAAGGAGATTGTACAGAGTGGAATTAAAAAAACTAACGGACCGCAGTAATGATTACCTGTTTAAGGGGTGTGAAGGTCCTGTCTGGGTGCATCTTGCTCTCTAGTAGTCGTATGTACTCCTGCAGCTCCTGGTTCTTCTTCAGTTCGGTCATCAGTGCATGCTCATAATACTCCTTTGCACTCTGCAGTTCAAAACCAGGCAGATGCAAACCGTTTGTACCTCACGCTTTCACAGAAGGCCTATTCAGGAAATCCTCTTTATCTACACCCACTTGTCATGTCAGTGTGAAAGGTCACTTGTGGTAATGTGGGTGCTTGAAGCACGGTTTACCTGTTGATGCTCAACTTTGAGCAGCAGGCGGCTGTTCAGCTGCTTGATGGCGTTGTTCTCCAACTCCAGAGACTCCAGTCTGTGCTGCAGACCCAGAGTGGCACTGCGGTACACCTGATCCCAGTCCTCATTCAGCTTCATCAGCTGTGACATATAATCGCCATTATCACAAATATCAATTATCAATTATCGCCATTATCAATTTACAGGCTACATTAAATAAAAGACAAAGTCATTTTAACTTAAAAGGACAAGACATTTTCTGAAAGCCAAGAACTTCAACAAAGGTATTGGAAATATTTATTTCAGTGTACAGTCCTAACATATGGAATAAACTTACATATTTTTGCTTTAAAAAGTATTATTAAAACAGATAGGCTAAGCAAATATTATAGATAATATGTAGAAACATTCTATCAGAAAACTTTAAGTAGTTAATGCCACTGAACCTTGTGTAGGTAAATATGTTTTAAATGAGGGTTTGTGTAGATAACTGTTGATGTAAATGTCTTTATGTTTTTATGTGCATTCAAAATGTGGGCTGGGCTTCATATTCATATAAAGATCAGTTTAATTTTCTTTGTTTGGTTTACTTTTGCTGATTTAGTGATAAGGGCAACTAATATGAGTTTTCTACTTTCCGCTCTTTTTCATTTATTACCTGTTGTAATTTCCTTTTGTATTATTTTGATGTTATTTATTGTTATTAAATTATATTAAAACAATTATTTTGAATTTGGAATTTAAATCAATGCAAATATCGTTTAACTGTTTTTCTTTTTAAAGGATACAAAAACTTTTAAGATATTTTGAATGGTTAAATATTGATATTGTTCTTATTATTTTGATTTGTTTAAAGTTGTTAAATATTTTATGTAGGATAGGCTGACATCAACATTTGCTTCTTTCGATATCTTTCTTCAATTCAATTCTGTTATTTAGCCCAATATCATAACACAGTTGCCTCACCAGTAATCACAACTGTAATTGTACACAAATACCTAAAATCAATCATAAAACACCCTTTTTTTCAGGAAGGAAAAACTTCTAAAAAAATGTTTTTGGGGATACTAAACCAGAAAACACTAAGTATAACAGGAATAACAGGAGCAGCATAAGCAGTGATCGAGCATTGTTTATGCTCACCCGGAAATGACATCACAGGAAGTCTTCACTAAAATTATGTAATAGTCAGGATTAAAATGTTAATATTATTTTTTAAATATATATTCAGATACATATGCACTGGTCGATAAAGAGATGAGTTGAAGGGTTTTCTTCACCTCTTTGTTGACCCTGCGGAGCTCCGTGTTCTTGTTGAGCAGCAGCAGTTTCTCCTGGTCGGTGGAGGTAACCGTTAAGCTCTCGGTGATCAGAGTGACCTGCTCCTCTGTGGACAACAGTCTGTCACCGGTGGGGTTCAGCCCGTCTCCCCTCCTGCACACAGACCGACACACCAAGAATGAGGACAACTGTGTGTCATGCATAAAACCCTAATGATGAGCGTTAGAGGAGCATTCCTATTGTCAAGCAAACACACGTCGGAAAGAAAGTCAGGGCACTTTTGAACGCCCACGCGCTCAGAGAGTGCACTTACAGAAAATCGAACAGCAGCCATTATGCACTCCCACGCACACACATGTACGGTGGCTTTATGCTCTCCAGACACTCAGACATACACATGGACACACACTTCAGTGTATTTCTGCTCTCTGGGCTAATCAAAGCCTCTGTTTCCAATAAGATATATTTGCACATTTATGTCTGTGGAAGTAAAAACTGATTTCTACTGAACTGCTGAAATAAAAAAAAAAAAGTTAAAATAACTATTAGGATGGTTAACTATTCAAGCTACTATCATTTTGGCCTGCTCTGCTAGATGCTGTAGTTTAAAAGTAGCTGACGGGGCAACAGTGCAGAAATACACAGAGGGTCATCCATGAGCTCACAACTCTGCTAGAGCTTCTGTAACGCCACTTAGCTCAGCACCACCGAGAGTCACAAGCTGCAAACACTTCTCATCCCCCTTAAGGCTAAACTCCTCCGCAAATATGTGCTTTCATCCACTTATGTACACAGTCCTGCTTTGAAAAACCTGTGCTGTACTATTTCACAGAGCTGCATTGTTAGGTGAAAGCAGCAAAAACAGGAAATGTATATATTACTGCCAAATTAAAAGTTAATTAAAGCAGAATTTACAACTCCTACAATAAGAAGTTCTAATTAATAATGTAAAAAATGGAAATTACATTGTAGAAGAGTGTTTGTATGACATAGATTTGTCTATATGTTCATGTTAAATGGCTTATATCATGCAAAATGAACTTTTTTTTAGATTTTGAGTGTATTATAATGTTCATTCATCACGAGAAATTCTCCCAAAGCGGTATTTTGATCAATTCTCTGAGGATTCCTTATAGACCCGTATCCAGGTCGGATGTTGTTTTCGTGAGCTCTAGGATGACGTCGTGAAATGGGAGAGACATCTCAGAGATCCGGGCGTCTTAGTGGTAGGAAAAGGAAATCGTGAAATTAACTTCTATTCATAATAAAATCGCTCTTTAAGATGGCAAAGGCAATATATTATAATATACATGATTAGAATTTACTAGGAAAGTCTCAGAATAGCATGATAAAGGCATTTTTTCCCCAAATCTATTTTTGTGAATGTTTGTAACTTTTATTCGGGTTTAAATTTTCCCCCCAAAATATTTGTTTTTAATGTTCTGTTGGAATTTTTTGTTTTTTGCAGTTTTCTTCCAATTAATCTTTTAAAATTACTTTTGTAAGCTAAAAAAAACTCAACAAAATATACTTTTAAACATGATGGTCGCACATCTCAGGTCATTGTTATAACAAGTTCTTAATATCTCACCTGGTTAAATAAAGGTTAAATAAAATAAATAAATAAAACAGCTTTTCTAGTTCACTTAAAAACATGGGATAACACTACAAATGTACCGGTACTCACTTGACAGGGATTTGTTAAGGTTTATTCCCCTCTTAAATTGTAACAAACATAAACTAAATGCTACAAAAAAGTTTTCCAGTTTAACAATAAGAAGATCTTTGTTTTACATTTTTTATAATTACATTTGTTGGACATAGGACCGGATTTTGCAGTTATTTCGCCCTGCTAATGCTACTCTTGTTGTTTTTATGATAACTATCCTAAACTTACCCATGAATAACTTCATGTGTAGAATATATGAATCATCTGTGTATTATTTTCAGCAGTAGCCTCCTAAATTAACTAGAATTCACTTGTTTCTGCCTGATTATCACTAAAATGTCTGCATAAGTTCACCTAAAACTCACACTTTCAAACATAACATACATTTAAAAATGTCTAATTCTTTCAACATTAAAATGTCTTAGTGAGATGGCTTTAGAGACACCCGTAACTCCAAGGCTCTCCTGAAAAATTACATCATTTTTTATTCATAATGATGTAACAGAAAGCCTCTAAAACTCACAGAAGGGAACTGAAACACCCCCAAAACATTTTATGTCATGAAGGAAACTCCCTGAAAAACAGTTGCACATTACAATAAGATCTATCTGTGGGTGGAAGAAACTTTCACCGGGTTATCACAAACAGACAAGGATGGAAAACACAAAATTCCTAAGTAATTTTAATTTTTTTACTTTTTCAGAAACAGCTTTTATTTAAAGAAAAGAATAATTGTCATTTTTTTTTTTTTAAATCCCATCACTCCCTGCAAAAAAAATAAAAAAATAAAAATAAAAAACTTCAGTGAAAGCTTTCTGATGTTACAACCGCATGATTCACACTACAGTGTGGGACGAGGGCCAAAGTTTAAATAACACAACAACTGGAAACTATTTTTAGGCCAAGGTGTGACAAAAAGAGGACTAACCAACCCGTCTTCAGTCTCTTGTTAGTGCTGGGCGTTTCAGCTGTCTTATTGGAATCACACCTCGCTGATTCTGTCTTTCCAGTGATGTGACACTTGATGTACCACATGTGACCCAGTTTCACAAAGTTTTCTGCTGAATGACGTGCTTGAAATACACACAAAAAAGAAGCATCTGATCTCTGGAGATTTATTGTCATACTGCCTTGACATAAAAGAAAATAGTTTTCAATCAGTTCAGATGAACGTTTCTTTGTGTAACATAATAAATTATTTTATTCTTTTCAAGAAAATTCCTTAAAAGACAAGGAGTATTTTGGTAGAAATATTGATATGACTCAATAGTTTTTTTTTCTCCATTTTGGCCTTTAAATTAAAATAGCCTTAAAAAAATGAAGTGAAGGCCATGATCTCACAGGGAAACTCCGCCGTCTCTTTTTACTCCTCCATACACTGCAGCACAAACGTAAGCTCTCTGTCGCCTAACTTTAGAGCATTTCTGAATCCATTTAGTGAAAATTACCAACTTAAGTCCTACTTTAATCTCAAATACATTTAGTTTGTATTCAAAGATTAATTCTTAGAAGTGAAATTAAAAATGTTGAAACTGAATTTACTGTAAAGTATATGATTTATGACAGATCTAGTATTAATTATGACACCTTGAATGATGCAGATTTGGTAAACAAAAATACAAACCATAATTCTGGAGTGGACTCGTGTTCCTGCTGGCTCTGAGGAAGGCTGCTCTCACTTTTAGGTGAAGAGTCCGTCTGCGCTCCTGTTGCTGCTGCTGCTGATGAGGATGATAACGATGAAGAGGTCGACAAAGACAGCAGTTCTCCTTCCACGGCGGACATTGTTCTGAAGTTCACCAAACTGGATTTCTTCCACACAGAGTAAGGTTGTGGGGGGCCAGCACTAACGCTGTTGTGAGTGTTGTGAAGCAGAAGAGGAAGCAGCTGAGAACATGAACCACATGACGAGAAAAAAGGAAGTGACACCACGGACAAAGCCGTTCTGTTCAATATGACGAAGGGGCTTGTCCCGCTGTGGTTTGAAAACTCTGTGTTTGACACGTTCCTTCATTTATCTCTTTATTACATCACATTTAAAAAAATGTGGGAAAGTCCACTCAGAGTGGGGGGTTTAGGGGGCTTCACATTCTCTGCTTGTGATGAACAAAGTCTGCCTGAACAACCACTAGACAATAACCCAAATGCTCTAATAGGAACCCTGAATACATACATACTAATTCCTGCTTGATGTTATTTAGTAAGACGTGTAGCAGATAATGATGATGTGAATACAAACATGTATTCATGGCACATAATGACGGGGTCAGGGGGATCCAAAGTATGAGAATGCTTATTACTGAGGGAGGAGAGTGAATTTAATCAGGTTAATTAGTAATTTAGTCTTGATTCAAGGAACAACCAAACAAATTAAATAATCTTTAATTATCTTTATCTCAAAGAGGCTGAAGTTATATCAGCACTAACAAATTCAACTGGTAATTCATGAGATTTAGTATTTTTTAGGGAGGAAATTAAAAAAGAAATCTAAAAAAAAAAAGTCAATCCTGAATTAAAGATGTTTTCTATATAAAATACGACAAAGGTGTGCTGTCTTACTGAGTCTCTGTTTTCTACTGTGTAATTCCCTTAACTAATGACTCAACCCTGATCACTGTAACCGTGTAAATGTGGGCCGATTTACTAGAAAGCGCTGAAGTTTGGTGAATCCCAGGACCCAGAGGGTGTTTTAGTGAAAAGCAAAGCTCACATTTAAGTTCAGAAGTCAAAGAGAGACAGAGCTGTTCACATTAACACTCAAATCGCTCGGGGAGATTTCTGGAGATAGGTTTATGTGTGCAGTATGACAGGAAGGGACAGGCTTTGTTTAGACAGCGGGTTTAGACTGCTTTCTGTAACAGGAACAGGACAAATGGTCTCTGAACCTTTTTGTTTGACTTTCATGCTCTACTCGAGATATGATACAAAGAAAGCAGAAGGGGGACTTCCAACTAAATTTCATGGAAATCTGCGGAGTTTCAATATATTTTCTATTGATGAACAGCAACCCCCGGATATAAGCATGGGCGGGGTTTGGGGGTAAAGGCCACGTTTGTCCCGCAAAAAAACACAGACAAACACAAAAACAACAAATACATAAAAAATAAAATCAAAGACAGATGAACAATAGAGATACAGGCATTTAAAAAAAGATAAATGTTGCCTCAGCAGGGCACAAACCGGTGTTTTGCTTGTGCCTGTCCCTAGCCGGGTAGCCAGCGAGGCCAAGTGGGCCCCATATGGTTTAAAAGTGGGCAGAAAATGTGGGCCCCGATTGGCTTAAGTGCTTGCTACGCTAGCTAGCCACGTAGTGGACAGCGTAGAGTGCTAGCAAGCTCCTCTCCCCAGGGTCTGGCAGCCAGGGCAGCGACCCCGCGAGCTCTGTCAGACAAAGGTGGCGGCGCTCGCTAGCTCTATCCAACCCTGGGCAGTGGAGCTTGCTAGCACTCTACGCTACACACCAGGCGGGTGGATAGCATATCGAGCCCACTGAATGCCCACTTAAACAAATGTGAGCAAACACAGGTGGGGGCCACCACAAACCCAATTGGAGCCCACATTTTCTACCCACTTTTAAACCACATGGGGCCGACTTCGCCTTGTTGGCTGGTAGAATCAAAAGAAGATTCAATATAAAACTTGCAAGACTTATCAAAGAAGATCAAAGGAGAATATAGATCACATGTGTCAAAGTCAAGGCCCAGGGGCCGGATCCGGCCCTCCGAGTAATTATATCCGGCCCTCCAGATCATTTTATTTTACTTTGATTAATGGTCCGATGTTATCTTTTGCTTATTTCTAACTTGTATAATTTTGATAACATTTATTTTCATGGATAGGAAAATACTGAAAGTTATTTAAGGTTTAAGTTTATTTATTTTGGAATAATATTTCTCCATTTTTCTAATTCATTTTATGGTAAAAAAATAGAAAAAAAAAAAGTTATGGTTTTTAAGTTTAAAAAACGCCATTTTAGCTTTTTGAACTATTTTGGCATTTACTAAGATTTATTTTAGGCTATTTTGGAGTTTAGCTAATATTTCAGCTACATGCCAGATGCTTTGGCTAATTAAGGCTGTTTTTTAAGTTTTTAGGTTGTTGTGGAGTTAGGCTAAAATTCACACGCTAGCTTTTTTGGCTAATTTAGGCTTTTTTCAGTTTTTAGGATCTTATGAAGTCTAGCTACTTTTTCAGCTACATGCTAGCCTTTTTTTGGCTTACCTATTTTTTTTATTATTATTATTATTAGTTTTTTTAGGATAATTTGGCATTTTGGCAATTATTTCATATATGGGCTGGCAATCAGCTTCAGCTTTTCAGCTACTAGCTTCAGTGATTTCAGCTATCAACTTCAGCGTTTTTATCAACTTCAGCGTTTTCAGCTATTAGCTTCAGCATTTTTAGCCAACAATTTCAACATCTACAGCGGCCAAATTCAGCTTACAGCATTCACACTAGCATTATCGCATGTAATGCTATATATCTAGTTCATAATTATGTTAAAAAGTTACAGTTTTAAAAATTATGTTTTAGCGTGTTCAATAAATGTTTATCCTGTTTGGCCTAAGGTGTGTTTTGGATTTTGGCCCTCTCTGCGATTGAGTTTAAACCCCGGAGATAGATATGATATGATATGACACCCCAAACTCAGAAAACACAAAACTATGTAAGCAGTGGTTTAAAAATCTTAACTTTTTCTTTATGCTCACTAAGATAGGAATCCCAATTGATATGCTGCACATAAGTCACCCCCATGACAATGCATATCTGTTCCATACAGGAGAGATAAATTACAGCACCCTCAATGTGTCAATCTATGGTGCAGAGCACAGGAAAACTGTGCTGAGCTGTCAGTGGTCCTGTGTGGAAAGCAGAGTACTAAACAAAGTTAATGTCACACACACACACAAAATAAGCTTTTTTCTCTTGATGTGAGAACTATGTTGAAACACAAGTGGAAATTTTATTTATGAGTTTTTGTTTGTGTGTGAAGTATTTTATTTTGCCCAAAACACATCTCTTTGTGCATTTAGGAGTAAACTTAAAAGATAAATAAATTATCTTAATGATAGCAAATCCTGATTAATCATAAGATTTTTTTATTTACTCCACACATTACTCTTCACAGTGAGGGTGTTTTGCATTGCACTAATTAGATCTCGCTCCAGTGGCTAAGCAGTTCACATGTGCAGTCTTCCTGTAATATTTTCTGACTGCAGCACACAATGTGAAGCTTTGAAGATTTAGTTTGCAGAAGAATCGCTGCTTGGAAATTAGGATCAACAGCGGACAGCAATTAGAGAGAAAAAGGAGTTCCTGGCCAGAACCCCTCAGACTTTCTCCGGCGCTTCCTTTCACATGTCTGTAACATCTATCATGAACTGCAGTCACAGAATTGCTGTGCCAAGCAAAGCCTGGAAGGGAGTTTCAATGCAGTGCCTTTATTGACCCAAGCTTCTGTCAAAGCGAAGGACAAATGGGCCGCTGTTCGATGGAAGAATCGATTTTTGGTCTAACATGAGATTGTGGAGAGAAAACTGAGTGTGTCACATGGTGTGAGGCATCTGAATGAGGGAGAGTTCACCTGCTTTAACTATACATGTCTACACTGAACACTTCATTAGCTCAAAGAAGAAAAAAGAACTGTTGGGGATGGAGGGGGAATACATTACAGCTGGTGTTTCTGCAGTTCACAGGAGTCTCCATCTACATAATTCAGAATTAATGAATAAATGTGGGAATGAGGAAATCTACATTTTTGTGCTTTTATTGTTTCCTCATATCAGAATATTCTTGTTAATAGGAACGCTGTGTTGTGCTACTAATGACTCATCAACAGTGGCTGCAGCGTCAACTAATTGTTTACTTTAACAGCTGTTTCTAGACATAGCAACACATTTTTAAACATTGTTTTTTATGTAATTTACAGCAGGAGTCAATCCTCTGCTGTTTTTTTTTTTTTTTTTTTTTTTTTTTTACATTTTCCAACTCTGACGCACACTAAGCTTATCTGCTCCACAGAGACCTGGAAGTGAGTCACAGTCATTTAAAATGAGAGGAAAAAATAAGGATTTGCCCCCTTTTAACATTCACACGATAAATGACGGGTCAGGGATAGATGTAATGACTAACAAGAACTCTAATTATTGGCTTGTTTATATCCGAGCCAATACGCCGTCTTATCCGAAACAAGCTCACACACTGAATTTAACACGGCAACGCAGACGCATTTGTTCAATTGGCTTCGGTAAAACAAGGTCAGGATAAAAGAGATGGAATTTTTTTTTCCATTTGTTTTTTCAAATGACTTATCCACTGACAGAAATGCTTTAAAATATTCTTGTATTTGAACTCTGTAAACTTTTATGGATGTCAAAAATTGGCAAATAAATGTCATGGATGTATATGTTAATATTTACAGTTAATGTATATGTTATAGCATAAATGTTTGTACATATTTGTGTAATATGTCCTCAGCTTTTGATATTATTTTAAGTTTTGATTATTTTTTTAATCTATTTTCAAAGTGGCCTTTTAGTAATGATTATGAAGTTTTTAGCCAAAATCAAAAGCTTGTCTCATTTTCATGATTAAATATATTTATTTAAGGTAATATAATTAATAAATATGGAGAAATTGATGTTGATTGTTATATGTATATATGAGAATTAGAGTATATATAAATGTACATAATTGTTCCCGTTGTTCTTTTCATGATTTAAATTTATTCTGTTTTTTTTTGTTCATGTAGCTCAGTATAGTTAATGAGATTATTGTATATTTAAATTAGTCTGAAAAAGAACAAAGGAATGTACTTGATAAGCTTTTAGCTTCATCCAAAGCCCTTTTTTTAAACTCTGAACATCTTTTGTTGCATTCAAGATAGAGTGTGGGCTAATTTGCATTTTTTCTTTTTCCTTTTTCTTTTTTTCCTGTTTTTTTTCTTCTTTGTTTTGTTGTTGTTTTAGTTTGAAAATCAAAATCTGCCAATCAGTATTAGTTTATTAGAACTTTGCCTCTGAGTTGTGGGTGAGCATGCCCCCATTTCCCATCATCATCTATTTACATGCTCTTTCACACAACCACTCACAACCCCAACCTAAATTATTAGTGCAACTTAAATGTCAAGCAACAGTTTGAGCTGAATGCCAGTTTGAACAAGGAAAACAAAGATGCAGATTAACCTATTTGTATATAAGTGGATTCATCAGAACTGAGCGGAGCACTGAGCTTGTGGCTTGCAGTTGATAGTTCTACAAAACAACTACAACATTTACCAAGCTGAGTTTTATCATCTACTCCTATTTTAAGCCTAAATTTCCTCCATCAAGAGAAAAATGCCACAAGAACGTGTTAAAAATACCACTTTTTTATTAAAGAAGGTCAAAAAATTAAACAAAAAAGTAAGATAAGTAAGTACGTGGTTTATAGATAAGGTTGGTTTTGTGATTTAACGTTTTTTTTGTTGTACTTCTTTCAATGTAAAAAGCTGAATAAAAAGTGACATAGGAGCAAGAAACACAAGCACATTTTCATTTTTCATTCCGGATTAATGCAAAAACTATCTTTTATGCTCTGTTTTGGAATCATTAACTGAGGCCTGACAGAAAAGTTGTTTCACGCAAATTCACAAATAAGCAGCTGTGTATTACACCTCTGTTTCATATGCAGGGCACAGTCTCAAACTCATTATGATTAGGAGCATAAAAGATTTGCATAGAAGGCAGAAGAGAAGGAGGGTAAATAGGGAGAAAGGTGATGCATGAATCCTTTGTGTCCAGTGAAGGAGGGAGTGTTAGCATGCAGACTCAGACAGTTTGAGGTCAGAGGCTTTCTTTAATATAAAAGGCTCTTTAATTAAACATTTGATACCATCTTTCGGCTTTTGGTGTATGAAATAGGTAGAAAAAAAAATAAGTGTCAAAAAGAAGCTGTCAATAAAGACGTTTTGAAACTAAAAAAATAAAGAAAAATTTTTCTTGCAAAAGTTTGCTAATATGATCAATTTTAAAAGTTTATTTAATTTCTTAAATATGTTGAAGATTATAGTTGACTAGAAAATAAAATGTGAAAAAATGATAAATGTGTTTCTCACTGAAAATTACTGGCCTAATATGAAAGGGGAAAATAAATGTGTGTATTCTTAATTGTGTTCTGATTTTTTTTTCCTTCTGCATCTCAAATGTGGCAGATGGGTTGATTTAAAGTTCAGTAAAGTTTAAATTTGACACTTACAGTTAATTGCTTCTCCCATTCAGATATGCTCACTGTTCTCCATTAAGAAATCTAGTAATGTTCCTATTAAGTATTAATGTCACCCAGTTTTGCCCTTCAGTGTTGGGGAGCTCATTAGAGCCTGTTTCTGAACATGACTCTTTCTCTCAGTCATGACACAACACATCTAGCACTTTATAACCTGTTTTTTTTTAAATTATTATTATAATCTCACCTGGTCTGTTTATTCAGGTGAGTTCCACTTGTGATCAAATTGGTTTCCATTGTCTTTATTTTATTTCTTGCTTTATTTTCTTCGTTTTCTCTAACAGAAACATTTTATTTACTTGAGTGCAGCTTCTGCTTGGTAGTTATAACTTTCGATTTATTAGCTGAACAAACTATAACCGACCACAGGAAGTATCCTTCTACTTTTTTTTACTGCATACAGTCACACTGTGATGGGGAATTATAGTAAAATGCTGTCTGGATCTTTTCCAATTAATTAGAAATGTTGCTGATGTGAAGTAGCTCTGCACATCACACTGCAAAAGGCCACACCAGTGTGTGTGTGCTGAGAGGGTAGTTACACAAACATCAATCAGCGCACAAATCTTGCGGGCGAGTGGACGTGTATATTAAAAATTGCACAGATAAACGAGCATGTGTGGGTGTCAGGACTACAAAAGTGTTTAATATAATAGAAAGCTGCAGTGTGAGAATGTATTTAATTTATTTTTTATTTTTTTCACATCCTCCTGCAATCTAATCTGTGAGCTGGCTCAGAGCCGAAGCATTGAATTGTGTAGGGATGAAGCTGCATTAAACATCCAGGGCAGCAAAGTTCGAGGGGAAATGTAAAGCTAGGAATTTATCAAATAAGATGGTGTTATTTTACCATCTCGTGTCTCCTTTTGGCGTTCGTTACTTTTTTACAATCACACTTTATGTGCAGTGCATAGATTTTATTAGTATTTTACATTCAAGCTTATTCATGCATATTCTCAATGAAGTTTGTTTAAGAAGGTCAAGGAGTGAAGCTAAAACTTATGTCCACTTTGGCTCAAACAGCATCAAATAGTTCTATCTTGATGTACTTTGACCTTGGAGTTCACCTTTAATGTATTTGGAGGTTGTTCTGAGCTTTTTGGCATCATTCATATTAGCCATCTATGCAGTCTGATCTCAGTTTTTGTCCTGCAGTCACTTCCAGAGAGGTTGATTGGAGTCCTGTGGACCATGCAATACTGAGCAATCTGCAGCTCTGGTCACAGGAACATCAAGCTGCATGGAGATGGTCCTACAGTCTTTATCTTTAACATGCTCAACGGATTTTCTTTCAAATCTCATACATCTGCATAGTAAATGCTATTTTATCTAACAGCACAGGAACTTTAGTCACAATTTGAACAGGCAGATGGACTGATTTCAAGACTAAAGTCACCTGTGTTGATGTTATTTAGAGGACACACCTTATGGTTTAAGGTCCGGTCCCACAGGATTTGACGGCTATATCACTCGCTAACTTTATGCAAAATAGCAGTGATACACACCCCAGAGTCCACTCCACTGTCACTCCTCTGCCAGAGCACTGCTTAATCGCGTGTAAGCGTGTCCTCCCACTCCCAGCCGCTAAACAGACGCTGTAAGCAGTGGTACAAACGCTGACTGGCGGGGAAATGGCGTGAAAGCCAGTGGGGCCGGCTCTTTAGTCACAAGCCAGCAAGGCCAAATGGGCCCCATATGGTATAAGAGTGGGCAGAGAATGTGGGCCCCGATTGGGTTTGTCTGCGGTCTCCGTGGTGGTTCCACCTGTGTTTGCCCATGTTGGCTCAAGTGGGGATTCAGTGGGTTAGCTTGCTTCACTAGCCAGCTGCCCGATGGACAGCGTAGCTTGCTGGCAAGCTCCACTATAGCATGCTACTGAACTCCTCTGTGGCATGCTAGCGAGCTCTGCTGTAGAGCTTGCTCACGCAACAAAAGCACGCTCCATTTTCTACAAACCTCCTGTCTCTGACCCTCAATTATCCTGAACAACCCACAAAACTCCAACACCTGCACAGGTGAACCTCCGAAGAGATGCATATGACACAGCTCAGACAACCCAAACACCTCTTATGGGTCCATGAGACTTCAGTCCTTCATGTTTCTATAGTGAATTTATTTTCTGTTTTTTCCAGAGATGGCATCATTTTTGTCCACATTTGTAACTAGCATCATTCAAACTCTGATATTTATAGTCCAGAAACCATGTCATGAATTTATCAATAATCAAGTCAAGTATTGATCCACACTTGGAGGCTGCCTGTGACATAAACTCTCCTGCTGTCTTGGTCTGTAAATCTCTAAAACACAGGACTGCAGCAGAACCAAGCTCATGTTCTGACACAACAGACATTTGAGGCACTTCAAACAGAGTGTGTGCTCATTACAGACTAGAAGGAAGGTAAAAGGGGATTTCATGATCTGTGAAATCTGTATTTTTATGCTGTTGAAGCCTGTGTGAGCAAGCAAAGGGAAAACGACCTGAGGAGGGATCATTTTCTGATGGGGGTGGGTGACAGCGAAGCTGCAGGCTCTGGATCAGTGTGACAGAATCAGTGGGGTCAATTAACATGAGGAGCGACCGAAAGCAAACACAACATCAAATCCTTTTATTATCCACCATGTGTTTCTGCAGGATGTGTTCATGCTTGGATTGGCACTTGTGAATGATGTGTGGGTCGGCATCAGACATGAAGTGAAAAAAAAATGGGCATAGATGTTTATCAACTGCCAAATCAAGATGCAAAAACCTCATGTACTGAATCTATAAAATCTCTGGATTATCAATAAAGCTTTTAGTGTCTGGGTTTCTTGTTTCTGTGTTCCACCTTTCATTTTTCCCATTTACTGATTTGTTTATTTATTTTTATATGATTTCCTGTTTTTGTATTTTTTCTTTCCTTTTAGTTTTCTAACCAGTTTTTATAAATGTCCCCACACAAATACTTCACATTCATCAGATATACTTGGCTTTCTTTGCTTATTTCAGCACAATTTTAATGATTTAATTTCCCCTCAGGAAGGGTCAATTTTGTTTTTCTGACATGGTCTGTTTAATTTGTTTTGGATGTTTTTGTGAAAGCGGTGAGTTTGCTTTTATTGTAGTGACATCAGCCGAGTTTGAACCAGGCAATCGTAATCACAGAATGTTGAAGGGTATGTTTCTTTATTTTTTATTTCCACCTTTCCCTCTATTGTTGTGATGTAACCTTTGCAGAGCAGAGAAACTGATGCCAGAAATGTCTGTGTCATGCCATTATTTTTCATCCAACTTTGTCTGATTTTGCTTCTTTTTGCTTCTGTGAAGAGGATTTTGTGAATTCCCTCCAGTCTATGCAACATCGATGCTTTAGTTTGTTCGTTGGTTCATCTCTGAGGAATCTGGAGGGTTTTTAAAATAACAAAATTGATGCTTGATAGAAATTACTCAACTTAACATTTATCATTCAAAAAATGGTGTTGGATCCTCAGTGTGGGGGGAGTAGCTTTTGGAATTTTTCTTCTATCCATCCATCCTCAGCTCATCTATAACCAGGGCAGCAGTCTAAGCAAAGATGTCGTGACTTCCCTTGCCCCAGTCACTTCCTCCAGCTCCTCTAGGGACACCCTGAGGCAATCCCGGGCCAACTGAGAGACAGTCTCTCCAGTTGGCCTGGGATTGCTAGCTCCTCTGGATGTGGAGAACCAGCAGCTCTACTCTGAACTCCACTAACGGAGCACCCAGTCACCCATTTCGGCCGATTGTATCAGAGCTCATGACCATAGGTGAGTATTGATGATCAACTGGTAAATTGAGAGCTTGCCGCTCTTCCTTCACTTGTGGACAAAAGCCTTAAGACACTTAAACTCCTTCACCTGGGGATGGACACTCCACCGACCTAGAGAGAACAAACTACCTCATTTCATTCCCTGTTTTTCTGCTTTTTATTGAAAGTGAAGAGTTCATGCTTTACACTCAACACTGTGTAATAAGTGTAAAATCTCTAGATCATTTGCTGGATTAGTTTGAAGAAAAAGTGCACAATCAGCTTAAAGATGCACTCGAGTCAAGCACTCATCAGTGTGACCCTCAGAAAAGGAGATTGTTGCAAGGAAAGATGGAGTCAGACGATAGAGAAAGAGGCAAAGGGAAGTCTGAAGGAATTTAAGAATGCAACAATCTATTTAGCAGTCAAATTGGATTGGGATTGACTTGGATCATGGCTATTTAGCCTTGGAAAGTCTGCAAGTTATGAAGTGTGGAAGAGAAAATGTAAAAGGTGAGAGTTCAGAACAGCAAAAAATGTATTTTCCTGTGTGGTCAAACTGATAAAGTTAGTATCAGCCATATTCATTTGAGAATACTTTCACCTTTTGACCTCTCGCCAAGACTCCGAAAAAAGAAGTGCCACGAGCGCCGTAGAGGGCCATCCCTCCAGCCTGCTGACAGCCCAGTCAATGTGTTTAATCAACCAAAGACACAGTATAGGGAAACAGGCTCTGCATCAAAGAACTGCTGACACAAAGATTCACCTCACCTCCAGCCATAACAAGGCTTTCTGCTGCGCCCGATCTGGAGCAAACTCTTTCAGCGGAGGCTCGTTCAGCTGTCACAACAGATGGGCGATATCACAGGAAAAAGATGTGGAGCTGATAAAAGTCTTTTCATGTTAAAGCTTAAATGTGTCACTCGCTTTGATCTAACATTCAACACTATCTGTGAAAGGCAGCACGCTCGTCTTTCAATAGGTCAAAGTGACATGTTTCTCTTAATCCTTTTTGTTTTGGAAAATTGATTTTTTCCTCAAAGTGAGCTAAACATTAGCAAAAAAAAAAAAAAGTTTAAATTGTGATTGCATAAGCATTATTTCACACAGAAAATGAATAATCTAATTAAAGATTAAATCAAAATTTTGAAGAGTTTTTTTCCTTTAAGCTTAAGAGTTTTTTTGTCATTGAGTGGCAATGTATAATGGGTTTTGTTATCATTTCATGGCTAAAGGAGAATGGTGTCACAAATAGTTATAAATATTTTCCACATTTGCATCACAGGCAGCTCCCCACGTAAAAATACCGCCTCAGCTTTCCTTGTGTTCATTTCACAAGTGATCGCAAACATAAAAACCTCCAGAAGATGCAAATTAGGGAAAATTTTCAAAATGCTGGAGAATCAAAAATAAAAGCTGTCATTTTATAACTGGGGCTGAGGACCTGCAAGTAGTTTGACAGAAAAACCGGCAGTTGTGAGACAAGTGATGAAGATTGAAGAAAAAATAACAAAACAAAAAATAATGTTTAATCAGAGTAAAGTGCATTTTAAGCCACTTTTGATACAATTGTTTAGGCTGCAATGGTTTATATATTTTTAAGGGTCAAAATTTAGAGACAGAAAATCTGATGGACAACATATAGTTTCTTCATGTGAAACAGATTTGTGTAAAAAAAAAAAAATCTTCCATCGGTTTGCAGTCTCTCCTATAATCCAATCTAATATTTCTGGTGCAACCAAAATTGGTTAGCAATATTGGAGTTATCCAGCCATACAGGGATGAGCCACATGCAGCTTTGACAAGAAAACAAAGGTGTGTATGGGTCTGTTTGTCTGCAAGGGGATGCATCAGAAAAGGGAAATTTTAGCTTCTACGACCTTTCTCCAGCTCCAACTTAAATGAAGAAGTACCAAGAAACTCAATTTTAAGCTTAATTTTCCTTCTTTATGACCTCTGTCAAGAGAAAAATGTTAAAAGCACCAAAACCCCTATTTTCATCAGATTTATTTGAGCAAAGTTCTGCAGCACTGACAGAGGATTTCCTCTAATCTGTTAAAATATCTACTTAGATATAGAGGCTGCTGTTTCACTTTTAAAGACAAGTGTCCTTCTTTGATCAGGAAATGTACTAAAAACTCTGAATCTCTGCTTCCAAAGAAAACTGCGGTCATCAACCGAACATCATGCACCGTTGCAGGCACTGCTGTCGCTTCACTTTTGCAGCTCTTCTAAAAAAGAAATAAATAAAAATCCAGCCCATCCTCTCTGTGTCTTAGATGAATATTTGATTATGAATATATTCTAAATTTTGAGACACACAACGTCAAAGGGAATCAAAGTGAAATCCCGTTTCTTCTGACGCCATGTCGTGTAAGATCACATCTCCTGTTACATCATCTTTTTTTCCATCTGTTGTGTGGCTTTTCTTCTGCTCCCAGAGATGGGGCTGATGGAGGCGCTGCTGCAGCCCTTTAGCTTCTCTTTATTCATCCCAGCACCGCTCCCTCCCCCCACCCTGCCTCAGTCTCGTTTGTTCACTGCAGGCCTAATTGGGCTTTGTCTAATAACAGCGGTCCTGAGGGTGAGCTCTAATGAATAAAGAATATAATTAATGCCTAGTTGACGGATATTGGCTCACGGCCCTCAGGCAGGACCTGTGCAGCGTTCAGCTTCTTCACCAACCTGTCTCCCCATGTCCCTCTGCCTCCCCCACCCTTGAGTCTCTGATCATTGAGGTTCACCCTGTGGGTTAACATCCCCCCCCATAAGCTACAGATGCATTAACTTCCATTTAAGATAGCTGATGGGTTAAAGCCGTGAAGCTGCCTGACATTACAAGGATATCAATCCGGCATTAAACACTGCTGTGCTTGTCTGCTCTGCTGCTCATTTCTCACACTGTCTTTGAGTCGCAGGGCTGACTCTGAATTTCAAACAGGTTTACGTGGAGGTGTGGTTAGAGGGCGCGTGGGACACTGGTGCATCCTCAGAGCTGCGTGTTGATGGACCGTCCAGGTATAGAGGCAGCAAAAGGCAGAGGAAAGAAGAGCCAGCTGCTCTGCCACTCAGCGGGCAACACTCAGAGGCATCCATCTTACTGTCCAGCACTCTGTCAAGCCTTACAGGAGGCTGATGGATTCACCCCCCGATTCTGCCCTTTCTCCTCCTTTGCAATGTCCCTCTTTTCTGCCCTCGCGCCTCCATCTGTCTACCATCTGCTCCATCCGTTCCATTGCGACTTCTTTTGCTCCCATGATGCGGCAAATAAAAGTCAGTTTCGCTCCTCTCTTCAAAGCCTCCTAACTTACATTGTCACACATGTTTTGGCTGCCTGGTTTTATTTTTGTGAGGGTTTGTTTTTAGAGAGTATAGATTTTGTAGCACGCCACTGCCTCCTAGTGGCGGCTCATCGCAACGACAGTCTGCACACTGCTTTCAAATTGGCAGAGTCTCCAGTGAGGCATTCGTCCAGGGTAAGCTCCTAATGAGACTCCAGCAAGAGATACAATGAGATGGAAGAGGTGTGGAGCTATAGGGGGAGAAATGAAGCACGGGCAGGAAACTGCAGAGGCTGGAGGGAGAAGTAAAAGAAGAAAAGGGTTGTACCACAGCTATTGCTGATGTCAAGATAGGCTTATTTATGACAAATTGCAGGTTTAGTAATAAAAAAAACAGCATCTAGTGATGAGTGAACACAAATGTAAAGAATATGCTTCTTTCTTGTTTGCCTCGGTGTCTCATTGATGGGCAGGTCATTAATGCGCATGCAAGCCCACATATTTATCAGACTGACAGAGAAAAAAATCCAAAGTATAACATTAAAACCATTAGCGGGAGGCAGGATTCTTGACGTGCACTGATCCGGTGGGAGTCGACTGAAATAGCAACAAATTCATTAAATTAAACGTGAAAACATCCTGAGTGACGGGAACAAAAAAAATGCTGCATTACATTTTTGATTTCACAGAAGGTTTTGGCCCCAGCGGCACATTTTTTGCAGAATATTAATGTCTTTGTTTTAATGTAATGAAAACCGCTTCCACGGTTTGCTTGTGTGGAAGAAGGGAACACAGATGCCATAACGACATTTATTCAGCTTCCTAACATCACAGTGCACTCCACTCCACTGCACTGACCTTGGCTGTAATTGCAGCAGAACCTTTTTCTTGTATGCACCGGTCACCAGGATAAAGAAATTAAATGTCAACCAAGCCTCTGGGGAGAAAAAGAATGAAGGAATTGCACTGTATCAGATCGGAATCCCTCCCATAATGTCCGACATTCGATCTCTGCTCTCGTTACAAGAGATCTCTAGTGTCACACAGGCATACAGACCAACAAGTACCAGCTAGAAAGAACCCTTCTGAAGCTGACACTGTTGCAGTTTTATTTAATTGCCCCAGATGTCTGCTAGTTCATGTAGACATCTGCAAAGCAGACTCACAACTACACAGCTGCACTACACACGACAGACACACCGCCTCTTGTCACTAAGTAATGGAGAATACAGAGAGATTGAGAGTATTCACATTTGGAGGGGAAATAGAGCATGTGGTGACGGCGGAGTAGTGGGGGCGTCCAGGGGGAGCCGGCGGTGTGCAGCCGAGAGGAACAGCTTTTGAATCAAGGTTGCCCTGAGTCACAGGGAGTGGGGCACTCCAAGAGGCTGTTTTAAAAAATATTTGATATTAAGTAAACAAGTGTTGTTCGATAACATCACACCCCATCATTTTAAAGGCACTTCATCCAAAGATGCTCAAGTCAATAAACTTAAATTAAACTTTGCAGCAAAGATAAAATAAATAAAGGAGCCGGAAAAATCTCCTGCTACCATCCTGTTTATTGAATTTTGCAGTTCTACCGTTTTATTTACCGTAGGGCCACAGAGTTGTTGCTTTCTGGTCTCCAGCAGCTTGTTTTATTATTTAATATATATATATATTTTTTTTACCAGATGAAGAAAAAAGAAAAACATTGAGTTTGAAATCTCTGTCTTATGAGTAATCTGGAAAAAGAGGTCAGCAGCACAGATCTAGTTTCTTTTTTAAAACAATGGCTGGAAAACAAAAAAATATATAAATAGTCAAAAACACAATAACATATTTTTAAAAAATGTTGTTTCTGTGTACAATATTGTAAAAAAGCTCAGATTAAAACATTTTTTTCTCAGACTAAGTTGCTCTATCTGGAGTAGGCCTATAAGTCATATCAGCCAATAAAGAAGAAAAGAAAAATCATGTTTGTGAAGAACAGACATTTTATCTTGAAAGGTAAATCATATTAATGGAATAGATAGCAATAATGGACTGAATATATGCACACTTCACTACTGTAACACGCGGATGTTTATTAAAGGGTAACCAAACAGGAAAGTTGGAGGCTGACTCCACCCACAGCTGAAATTTGACAATCCAGTCAGAGGGGCGGGGTTTGGGGCTGGACTGTTATCATTACTGGAGCATGACGATCATGACGTGGGACTTCTGAAACTTTCATGGTTTGACCAATCACAAAATTCAACTGTAATATCTCATTTCAACCCTGTAGGGGGCAGCACATAGATCGTTTTTGACTATATTTTCAAGAATTAAACAATTTTATTTTCATTTGTTAAAAATGTGGCAATGACCAACAGACAGCACTTTTAAAGCCCCATTTATAGAGGTCAACATCCAAAAAAAAAAAAGGTTGATTTAGGGTTTGGTTACCTTTTAAGCTTCATGAAATATAGGCAGAATCTAAAATATTCGTGCAACATAAGAACATACTAAAATCACTAAATCTATAGAATTCTTCATTGTCTGCCTCACTTTTGAACAACTTACGCCGGGCTTGCCAACTTGCCCAGACTGTGCGGCGCTTCTTTTTCCATGTTGCTGTCGTGGTAAACACTGATACACTTATCTACAGTGCCCTCTTGTGGTTGTTTCTATTTATTTAATTTTTAAAGTCACATGTAAGAAGCACCTGAGTATAAGTCACACCCTCAGCCATACCATGCAAAAAATTAGAAAACAAAACAAACAAAAAAATAATAATACTTACTCTATAAATTTGGGAGAATAAAGACACTTATGAGGAGCTAATTGAGTGTTTTGTATTGAAGGGGTCATGAAAAAGTGAATGACCTAAAAGAGAAAATAACCACATTTATGACATTTTTTTCTTTAATCTCACTAAATTCTCATTCCAACACTCCTATCTAAACTCTTGGCAAAAATTAGCTAGAAAAAATACATTTTTGTTTCTTTATTTGTGGAATGTAATGGGACTGTAAATGTCATGAATGACAAGATGGCGTCTCCAATCCACCCTTTTTGTTTTTGTGATGTAGACACACACACACACACACACACCCCCACAAGTCTTTGTGAGAAGTTGTTGATCTTTGAAACCAATTTTATTGTAGATTTGAGATGAAAAGTACTACAATCAAGGTACACAAAGGCCCTGCATGAGTAACAGCCAGTAAATAAGACTTTTTCGCCAATTTGAATTAAACATTAGTTTGGAAAAAAAATGTTAGTTTGGAACTTTGCATTTCAAATTTTGTGTGATTTTTCACCAAAGTGCAGATTTTTTTTCCGGCTCTTTTTCAAATTTTGTGTTTGAAACAAGTTCTGCAATCCAGCCACTCTTCTTTCTTTTTGACCAGTGGTGATATGTGTCATTTAGTACAGTGTTAAAAGACAGACTGACAAAAAACTCCCAGGCACTTCCATCAAAGGTTGAGCCAAACTCAGATGTTGGTCCACAAGAGCTGACAGTCAACAGAAGTGTACACTCATTCATCACACATGACTTTAAATTAAAAGATGAAGTGCTTGTGCAAATAAGATCATCAACAATGTTCAATCTGTAATCTCAAGAGTGGTTCCTCCATTGCATAGAATGATTTAATCGCTTCATAATTCATTCACACTCATGGGATTTTGTTAAATTATATTGAAGAGAAACAAAACCTTTCAAATGGCTAATCTATGTTTTTTGTCAGTAAATTGTGGAGTTTTAAAATAAGCTATGAATTTATTAAAACAAAAATAAAGCATAACTTCCCCTGTCAAAATAATAATAGGTGAATAAATCTTGTAGTTTTTGGCTCCAATGTCTGTCTTTGTTGCCAGTTTTATTTTATTTTTTATGGTAGAGATTTATGACATTGACTAATTGAGGTTTTGACTTTAGAGTTTTAAAAGTTTAGAACTCTAGTTATGAAATAGGGAGCTGCTCCAAACCTGTAGTTTGGCTCCACAAGTGCAGATCAAGTACACTGCTGTAATACATCTCATCCACAGACAGGGAGGAGGCCTTTGGAATTGTTCAAATACTTTTTAATAAATCACAGCAGTCAGCAGAACACCTACGAAATGAAAAGGGAGTTTACTGCACACCTTTTATTTTTCAGAGATGAATTGTCCTAAATCTCTGAAACGCAGAGATCTTCAAAAAAAGATTAAAAACAAAGTTTTAAAGTGGATCCCTATAAGAATGTTGATTAATGCTTTAAATATGTTCCCTTGTTATCTCACCTAAACTTGTAACTCAAGGTAAAAATGTTATTATTTTACTAACAACAACAAATATGTACAATTTTACAGCAGAAGAGATGATAAAACAATGTAAACACTCCTCCTGTAAAATGACATTACAGTTCATACAGGAGTACATTTTACAATTACAAATGTAGATCCTTCAAAATAAATACAACAAAAAAAATCATTTAAAAAAAATGTCCAGAATAACCACATTTTAGCCCAACTAAAGCAAAACAGTTTTAAATGCATCTAATAAACCACATATGGTTCAATCTTTATCTGTTGTTGTCTGCACTTAAAACATTTTTAAGTTGAATTAAATAAAATGACAATATCTGGCATTAATTTCAGGATTTTACAGTTAGAATATGGTACATTTTAAAGAGGTGCCAACAGTTGTCTTTGCAGCCTTTCAGTAGGAATTGACAAAACTAATTTTGAACCCTCAAACCATTAATTATGTGGATTTGCTTTACTGAAGTTTAAAATAGAACCAAAGAAAAAATGTATATTATTTGTAGGAGTCAAAGGGGTTTCAGATTGGTGGTGATGCATATTTTTGAATTCAAATAGCCTCTGTAATGTAATGTAATGTAATAAAACTGGTGGAGATAATGGTGATTTGTATGCAGCTTTTAAAAAGTCAAGATAAGCCCACATAATCCAATTCATTACCAAAGTTTAATAGACCATTAAGATGACAAGACAATTAAGTCTCTTTAAATGTGGTATATTTCATCGTTTTAGCTGCCTGTGTGAAAAATTTTATTTTATTTATTTTTTAAATATGAACTTGTTATTTCACTATCCTCAAAAATGAAGAAATGAGTTTAGATGAGAGAGAAAGACAGCTTTTATTTAACATAAACTCAGAAATAATTTATTCTGGGAGAGGTCAGTTGAGTTTAAAGACCCACTCCAATCATCTTATCTATTTTAAAAGCTCCAAAAGGCAACATTCATTGTAGTGCAACTTGATCTGTTTAATATTAAACTTACTTTGCTAACAAATTTCTAAAAATAAGAATATTCAATCTCAAGTGAAAATACTACACTGCAAAACCTGAATCTTAATATACTCTTGTTTCAAGAAAAAAAATGTCATATATTTATTTTACAATAATTATAATCTTATTAAGAAAGTTTTCAATTGGAAAATAATTGGACTTTTAGATAACATGTCAACTAGATTTATTTTTCTTGAAATAAGAAATAGTAAGATAAAATTTATTACACCATTGGCAGAATTCTCTTGCTAATTTAAAGGAAAATTTTCAAATTTTAAGAAGTGTTAACTTCTATGGGGTCTGTTTTAGTGGAGAAAATCAACTATGTATCATTGGAGGACAAGCAAACAGTCTGTTGAGACAAAAGGTAACAGGTGTACCACAAGAAACTCAATATCTTGTGAATTGTCTTGTATTAGCTTGAGCATCAATAAAATCTTTCCAAAGACATCTCATGACGTTCCCAATCGACCTGTCTGCTGAGGCATGACATTTCACCCCCACCAGAATATTTACAGATTGATTAATGGCTCCGGGACTTAAATTGGGATTATTTTGGTCATTCAACTCGTTAGAGAACAGCTTACGGCGCTACATGTCTGGAAATTCTAAACAGATGAGCGCGTGTATCCTCATGATGAAAGAAGGTCAAATCAAAATCATTTCGAAAAGGTTAAAGTCTCATTTGTTTGAATTCTGAAAATGTATCTGAAAGCAAAATATCAGTAACTTTTTAATTTTTTTACTTGATTTATTCAGTTTTTTTAAACAAGAAGTCTCAGCAGCATTCTTCAAAACGTTCTTTTTAATTATGTTTGGTTATGGTGCAAATACATCAATTTATTACATGAAAGGTTAGGGTTACACATCTGGACTTGAAGTTTGGGACTTGTAAAGACCGTGACTGTGCATTGGGAAGTGAGAAAGTTCCTGTTATTTTGTCCCCATAAGATGTTTAAAAGTAGTTTGGTGACATGTTGATTTTAACACCGGCTGTGTCAACTCACGTTCAAGGGCTACTTTCCATGAAAAGTCTGCGTGAACCCATATCTACTTGAATTACAGGATTTTTTCTCAAGTTTGTAGTTTTTAAGTCTGGTTGTGGGTTCTACGTACAAAACGGACGTTCATTGATCCAACGCTGGAGGTTCAACCAGTTGAGCTTGACTGCTAAATTGCAAAAACTATGACAAATCAGGGACTCTGATTTGGTTGTGGCGTGTGGTTAGTCTCCTTTACAAAACACGGAAGTAACAACAATTTAAAAATCTATCACAGATGAAAAACTAATAATTGCAGTTTCTGCCCTGTCGGAATTATTTGACATCAAGACGTACATTTATAGAAACAGACAAAGACAAAAGCCTGTGATAGATCAACCACTAATAAACATTAAAAAAAAAAGAAGAACCGAATGCGCCACGTGAGTCCGGTGTACCTTAAGCTTTAGAACTTAAGAAATGACTTGAAATGACAAAAACTTCAATAGTGATGTTGGAACACAAATTGATCCATTGTAATTGATAAGACTTTGATTGTATTGGAAAATGTGAAATAAAGTGCTTAAAAGTCATTCATTAGAAAGGAAAATTCTGAGTAACTATTCGCATTTTTTTTAAACTTTAAAGCTGCCCATTCGTCTTTCATAGTTCTGACACTATCATTAAAGATCACATGGATTTTTTGCATCCTAAAAGTGGGAAACAAATATCAAGATAAAATGTAAAAAAGTATGTATAATATTTTTTTGTTTTGTTATCTTCTCAAAAATAAGCTTCCATATGTGCACCTGTAATGGAACCGATGCACAGTCTGTATTCAGCACAGGCAGCTGCATCTCTACGAGCCTCGACTGCAAATACAGAGCCACTGATACCATCAGATGGAAGTTTTTTTTTCTCTGCTTGACTTTCAGGAAAACATATATCTGGGTGTGGGATGAGATAAACCTATGAAAGATTAATATTCCACCCAAATATCAGAGAGAAAGGTTGAGAAGGAGTGGTTTGGAGTGAGGGATGAGTCAAGGTGCTAAGAATGGCGAGAAGATAAGACAAAGAGGCTGTTTAGCTGCAAACATCAGCTTTGAGTTAAAGCTGTGGCTCTGAGGAACTCCAGACTTCAGAAACACAGCTATAACAAAATTAGCACAAATTATCATAATCCAGTACCGTCTTCAAAGATTTATCACCTCTGTCTGGATCTCCCTTTTCTCATTACGCACTCTTATTACTCCAGTAGCTTCACTGTAAGCACATGCCTTTACCGAGTCTGCTTAAATAGCTCTTCTGTACAAGCTGATAACTGCAATGCAGTTTAATGATTTAGCAGGTAAATCTCTTGCATGCAATAACTGTATAAATTTAGGATTTGCTTAATAAAGAGGAAACAAATAAGGATTGGAGGGATTACTGATGGACTAATCCTGCCGCTCGGCTGCAAGTTGGAGACACTTCTGCTGTAACTTTGTGATAAAAACCAAAAATGTGAAAATGATACTTGACTGTGTCAGTCATGCGTGGCCGTGTGCATCCAAATGTTTGAAAATACTCAAAACCTAAACCTGAGAATCTGCAGTTCAAGAGCCAACATCGTTTGAAAGAATTTTTTTATGCTAATTTGTGGGAATTTTGGTGGATTTGTTTTGATACTAATTAAAGTTAAAATTGAAACATGATTAGGGGCATGCTTAATTGGCAGGTTGCTTGACTTAATAAAATCCTCTTTTATTTTTATCCCCCATTTAATTTTTTTAAATGACAGAGTTGCAAAACTTTAGTCTGTATTTCTGCTCCTTCAGGCATAATTTTTGGCTTTTAGAGTTCTCTGGGTTACGTCACAAATTATTGGTGATGACATACAAGTCTATGGGTGAAACCAACAACAGAATACGGAAAAATGTGCAGAGAATAAATAAAAATAGTAAAATGAAGTCATCAGAATTGAAGAAACAGAGCCTGACAGCACATAAATGTTGCATGGACACAGCTGTTCCACCATTTAAAACCCAATGTAGAATATTTAGTGGCTTCTGTGGTGTTCTAAAACCAGAAGTTTGATTTGGTTACATGGTTAAAAATGCTGTTTAGGAGCAAATAGATGCAAAGCTCCTTAAGGAAAGTTCAAATAAAGTTCTCTTTATTTTAGCTAACACCCACAGCTCTCTTGATCTAGAATCTTCTCCTAAACTTTACAATTGTGGATATAATACTTGGGTTAAACATTTATGTAGTAGAGTGGTAAATGGCTAGCCAATCCCATCTGTGTCTGAAATACTTAACATTTGCAAATCTATTAGTTACAGTAATAATGTATTTTAATTATTTTCCTTCTGTGACTATTAGATATTTTGTAAAAAGTGTTACTTTAAATGTTGTGTTTAACCAGTAGAGGGCAGTGTCGCGGACGTTATCGCTGGACATTTTATTTTGAAAAGACGCAAAGCAGTCGTTTTCCTGTTCGTCTTCCTGTCTTGATGTCTGCCCCGCGGTTGTTTCATCTGCATGATAAACAAAATATCCACGAAGTTTTAAGGTAATTTACTCAAAACATGTAAAAGCCATCTTTTAATATTACTTCGTTGGAGTTATTTGTTGGTGTTTCTGCATGATTGTTGAGTTTTACATGGATTTTACAGAGGACGGAAATGTGCGTCGTGGTAGTGAGAAAGCCGTAAAAGACGCGCGTATCTTGTGAGAAAACGGCGCCATTTCCAGCGTTCCTGGGTGTAAAACAGCTGAAAACTGAGTTTTGTTTGATTATTTATTTGTAACTTTTCCAACGACTTGTAAGTAATTTTATTTATTTATTGTGTTCATTCTCTGTGGTCAGAGTCCACTGCCGTATTTTTATGTTACTTTCTTTAACATTTTTTGTTTGGTAAAATCATTTGCCACAGGACCAACCAGTTGTCAAAGAAATTCTGAGATTTTGTTTTACTTGAAGCAAGTCTGTGAACATTTTTGAGTGTGATTTAAAAATAATAAATTGCTGTAAAAAAAAAACCCCGGTGATTGTGTCCTGTGAGGCAACATCATTTCTCCAGGCTACATTTAATTGGAAATAAAATTTCGATTTTTTTTTTTAGTGGGTGCAGACAATATTTCAATACTTAAAAGACACACTTTTGTGTTGGCTACTTTCTAAATTCTTTTTAACACTTTATTTTGGAAAAATATATTTTTCTCTGCAAAAACCTTAGCTCAGATAAAAGGGAAAAAAAAACATCCAACTGACACATTTGCTGTACAACATGTAATGAATGCATTTTAGTGACCTAAACCCTATTGTAAATGCTGATTACATTAAACTCTTATCTAATGCATAACCATCATTATGGTGTTATTATTAGCATGCAAATAATCACGATAGCTATTGAAAGATATTGGCAATTTAAAAAAATGCTTTTGCATACTTGACTGGAGACATCAGTGGAATGTGCATTTGCGATTTAAAGATCATTTTCAAAGCTTCTGTTTATTGGTAATAAAAATAACACTTTTTAAAGCTACACTTAGGCTATGTCCGAATTCCCTTCCTGCACCCCAACTACTAAAAAACAGTGCGGGACGATCAAGTGCTCTGGATTTTAACAACTCTTTTTATTAAACTGCAAACATGGCGTCACTAATTTCACGAAATAAAAACCTAATAAATGTGAACATTTCACAAAGACTATTTTTGAATCCACTAATTATTAGGATGAAAACTTGATAAACTAAAATTCAAAAGAAAAATACTTCAAATACATTGTGATCTATATTCACCAATCTAGTGACCATTGATGCACTTTAGTTTTTCGCAGAGACTTCTGGGAAATTTCTAGGGCACAGCTCTACATAATGGAGAACGCACTACACAGTGCACAAATGAATGAGTACACAACCTTAGTCCAAAAACATGTTACATTCAAGTGGTTTGGAATTGACTCACCTCAAAGGTTAAATAAAACCTTACAAGAAAAGTGATTAACTGTCCATGATCATCGTTTTAACCATTTTCTATAAACTTATGAAACAATGTGAGTGTCCTTAATTCTGTATTTTAAGAGTTACAGGCTTTTGAGGGTTAATGAGGTATTTAAAAGTTCAAAGTTTTTAATTAGGGCTCAGAGATAAAATCAAACCCAAGCAGGAACTTGAACATGTATGTCCACACGCTCGGGACACGTTGTTCCTCTGACACAAGGAAAGGCAGCGCCGCTTGGGGGAGGGAGTGAGGTGGTGGTAAAGACGACACGCTCCTGCTGCCTGGCAACGCCTCCTCACTGGAGGACGAAAAGTGCTTTATTGTTTTTCTGCCATTCACAGCAGCCGTCTCAAGGTTCCTCGCATTTCAGAGAGAACAGGGACACTCTTCCTCTCTGTGTTCATGTTTGCTTTGGGTTGAAATCATTTCATTACAAAAATGAAATGAAAAAAAAAAAATACAAATGAAAAACTTCATTGATCCCCAAAGGGGAATTATGTGTGTACAGGGGGAGCAAACACAAAGCAAAACAAATACTTGTGACCCTGTGGCAAGAAAGTGTCCATCTAAACCTTTTATTTGTTGAGTCTTTCCTCACATCACCAAGGCAGTTTAATCTAATTCACATTTCTAGGGCCGAAAGAACGAGATCCCGACTACAAGCGGCTGAAATGAGTTTTCTCCGGAGGGTGGCTGGACGCTCCCTTAGAGATAGGGTGAGAAGCTCGGTCACCCGGAGAGAGCTCGGAGTAGAGCCGCTTCTCCTCCGCATCGAGAGAAGCCAGTTGAGGTGGCTCGGGCATCTGGTCCGGATGCCTCCTGGACGCCTCCCTGGTGAGGTGTTCCGGGCATGTCCCACTGGGCGGAGGCCCCGGGGAAGACCCAGGACACGCTGGAGAGACTATGTTTCTCGGCTGGCCTGGGAACGCCTCGGGGTCCCCCCAGAGGAGCTGGAGGAAGTGGCCGGGGAGAGGGAAGTCTGGGCATCTTTGCTTAGACTGCTGCCCCCGCGACCCGGTCCCGGATGAAGCGGAGGAAGATGGATGGACATTTCTAGGGATGTAAGGATTTATTGATAAATCGATTAATATTCCTACGATCCAACCAGATCCATCTATCGGAGGCAAGTTGTTAACTACATTGAATTGACTTATAACAGGGTGGGTAAACTACGGCCTGCGGGCCATATACGGCCCATCAAACCGTTTAATCTGGCCCATCAAACTGGAAAAAATATAAAAATAATCCTCTATAGTGTTTTATATTCTCTATAGTTCTGGTGTCTTCTCCGATCCTTCAAACACCATATGAATGCAGCATTTATCCTGTGTAATTGGCACTAAAATGAGATCAAAAGCCACTATTTTTTAATTAAAAACTCCAAAATGTTCTGTTTCGAATATAAATTTTCAATAAAATGAAAGCATGTATTCGTCCATATTCCATGTTATTTCTTTGATGAGATGAATTACCAAAAACACTCCACAGATCTGCGTTTCCGGTCCTTCTGTCGAATTTTATACATTTTATAATGTCCCATTCTCCAGTCAATAAAGGTTTCCTCTCACAGTTTCAACCTGAAGTTAATTTGACCCAGCATTCTTACACTTGTAATCATCCGAGGAGGGAAGGACTTTTGTCTAAAAAAACAAAACAAGCCAAAGTGCACACAGCAGTGTCACACATGATTTTTCATGCTATACAGAGATGATTATACACACAGCACGGCAAAAAATGCACTCAGCCGTTGTCACATATGGTTTAAGGAAAGCAAGGAAGGGTTATTAATGGGTGAAGCACTTTCTCCATCAGGATCAGGACAGATAAATTGAGGTCAAAATGAAAGCACCATTCCTTTTTTAAGGCTCTAAAATAAGAGCCACAGTCTCTTTTTGATTGCTAAGGTCTGTACATTGGAGAGATAGTGTGAGTATACCTTATCTTCTCCTGGCACCCTGTCACTCTTTTGTGCTGCTTCTTTTAGCCTGTCTAAGAAAAAAAAAAGAAAAAAGAATTGGGTATCTCTGATGGTGATTTTCAGCATCAGACTCTTTTATTGCCATTTATAGGGGCATCACTGCTCATTTATCAAAAGAAAATTGTACATGCATAACTCAGCATTGTCTCGTAGCTGATTTGTCTGTTTGAGTGCAAAGTTAATAGCTGGTAATTGCACTTTATGAGCAAAATGCTGCAAGATATCAATCTCATGATGTTTGGAATAAATTTGAGATCAAGTTTATAAACTCGAAAGGAATATTAAACACAGCAAGGCAGACTGTGTGAAAAGCTTTTTCTGAGAGCAACAGAAATAAACATATGATATAAACATTTTTGGCAAAAAAAAAGCTAATTTTATATATGCCGCTATCCTAGAATTGCACTTAAGTGGACGATAATTTCAATCAACTTTAAGTTTAATTAAACTCCACAAGGTAAATAGCATTTTGTCTTTTGTTGTTTTTTTTTTTTTTGGTTTCTTTATTTTATTGAAATTGTGAACAAAACTAGTTTCTAGATCAGTTTAAAAAATGCTAACTGATAATATAGCATAAATTTTGGCAATTTAAAATAAAATTGAAATTTAGCTTTATTTATATAGCATTTTTCCTACTAAAGAGCACCGCAAAGTGCTTTAAATCAATCAATAAATATATAGTGGCTAAAAATAGGATAATAATAACAATAATTAAAAATAAAGCATACATACATAGACATCCCAGAAAAACAAGCAGTCAATAAAATTTAATTAAAACATGTGGAATTGTAAAAATACTTAAAAGCTAAGCTAAAAATATGAGTTTTCAGTCTTTTCTTCTTCATAAAAAAAAAAAAAAAAACACGCTGGATGACGCCCTCACATCCTCAGGCATGTTGTTCTACAGTCGAAGCCAAAAAGTGCTGAAATGTGGTCTTACCGTGAGTTTATGTTCTGACCTCTGGGACCACCAGCAGACCTGCGCCTGAGAACTTAAGGCCTCTGGGAGGGTCATAAATAAAAAGTATAGTTCTGATGGTCCAAAACCATGTACACTTTTATAGTGTAATAATAAAAATAACAATTTGTTTATGATTTTATGCAACGTCGTAACACATCAGAGGATAAAATCTATTCTCTCTCTCTCGCATCTCTTTTTCCTCCAGCAAGCATTTTTTTATAAGCCTTTCTCCTTCTGATGCTGGGACAGCTGGCATTAAGAGCCCTCAGCACTGCCTTGCCTCTTGTTAGGACATTATTGGCTATCATCAGTGCTGGTACAATGATAACAAGCTGCCAAGTGTGTTGCAATAGTACGAGTATCCTCATGCCATAGAAAACAGGGCACACCTCGTGCTAAACAGATCTCCAACCATCTTCAAGATCTACCGTCTGTTCTATTGGTTCTGGGGAACATCACAGTCCCTGTTCTTCTATAACGTTTTTAGCATAACTTGAAACAAGTGGATGCATCAGAACAGAACTTGTCGTGGTAAGTTCTACGTCACATCTACAAGTTTTTCCAACAGCATTCTTTTGACTGCTCCTGTTTCCCAACACAAGAAATTGCAATTTTAAGCTTAATTTACTTTTTATTTCTTCTCCATCATGAGAAAAATGTCACAAGAACATGTGAAAACTCCAAAAACACATTTTTTTTTATCTTTACATTCTGACTTTTGAACATGGTTTTGATTGTGCCAATACTCAGTCAATTACCTTCATAAAAGAATATGAAATATATTTCCATGTACAATTTGCCAGGAAATCAAGAGAAGATATAGATGCATATAAGTAAAAAGAGGGGAGAGTTAGTTAAATAAAAAAAAAACAAAAAAACAAATGGAAACAATATAAGCTATGAAAAGTATAGATGTGGAAAATGATGTCCCTCACGTGAACATATGTGGCAACAACAGCTGACTTACAGAATAAATCGTCTCTGTGAGCCTGTCGTACTCATCATGGAAACAATTTTCTCCCAATCTGTTGTAATGTCACTACAACTTTGACACTAAGTCAAATTGCAATTTTGAGGTTGTTGTGAAATAACAGCATGGCAATACACAGCTCTAAATGTGCAGAGCGCCCAATAATTGGAATGTGACGGCTAATGCTTATTAAACTATTTACTATTAAATGCTGCTTGTAGCTTTAAATACTGTACATTTTTAATTATCTAAGCCTTTATTGCAATCTGGCCAATTGATTAAAGTCTTGTGTTCAGAAACAGTTCTATCAGTAAAAATGTAATCAAGTGTGGTGTCAGGAATGCAACAAAACTGGACCCCAGGGAGCAGAGACAGGTTGATTTTCAGATGTGACTGCGCTGGAGCTGAGCAGGAACTTGATAATGGTTTTGATCAATTTAACTGAATCTTTTAATCAAAGAAAAATCATGGAAGTTTAGTAATTTATGAATGTTTTTAAACTCCTGGTCTCATAGAAGAAAAAATATTGAGGGACTATTACAAAGACCTAGTTCAAATCCTGACTGAGTCCTTTATGTGGGGAGTGTGTGTGTTCTCTTGTGAACTTCTGCTTCCTTCTATAACCTTATCTAAGAACACACTTCATAATCTAGATGGTGACTATATTGATCTTTAGGAGTGACCATGTGTGACCCTATGACTCTGCACTGGACTAAATGGCGATAGACGATAGATGGACCAATGATTGATATCAAGTTTTGCTCGGTTAAATAAAATACTTTTCTTTTTGATGATCCAGGTTTTTTGGCTGTGAAAATAAAAAGTCAAATACTTAATGAAAGTTTTGGCCTGCAGACAGAGAACCACTAAAACTCCCACTATGCTTCAGCTTCCCATAATGAACTAAGCCATTATTTTAGATGTTTTTACAAGCCAGGTTTTGTATTTGAGCAGAAAAAGAAATTGGTATAGACATAATGCATATTAGATCTGACCACTTTGGACGTTTGTCTTTCATTATGGCTTTACATAACCCTCTGCTGTTATTACACTCTACAAAAGGTAGAGAACTGAATTCATTTTTTTTGGGCTGACTCCAAAGCACTCCCTGCTTATTTATATAAGGATAATTTAAGGATAAATGTCATGAAGCACGGTAAATCACATTCAAGTCTGAATTAAATGTTTGAAATACAAAAATTCTAGAAAAGTTCTTCATTTCTGTGACCGGGGACTTATTCTTTCGAAGAGAAAGCACTTTAAGCATTACTACCTGACATGAAATACCACCCATCCCTCCGAAAATTCCTGTTTTAGTGTTCAGAGCAGACAATAAACCTGAACTCACACAAATGATGGATAATGCCTTCATCTCACAATTAAATATAAAAGCTTTTCTCCTGATTTATAGGCCAGTTAAAGGCAAAGTCAACTTTTCAAGCTGCCATCAGAAAGCAATGTTTTGAGTAATGAAACACGCTCTTGGCTAGCTGCGCACATTTTGCCACATTTGAGTAAGATAAATCAAGAATGAAAACAAAAAACAGTCACAGAGGTGGCAAATAGTTCGCCTCGGGCTTCTAAGTTGCTCATCATACTTGTTTAATAAAAGCCATCTGGCATTCCCACTGATGGAGCCTTAAAGTCAAGAGTTTAAGAGACTCACAGAAAGCTGTCCTGTCCTTTATGCACAAAATGACGACTTAGTCATGATCTTGTAGAACTTTTCTCATGATGGAGAACATGGAGAACAAGCTCCCTGCTCCTCTCCATTTTGATGTATCCACTTTCAGACACTTAAATCCATGTACATTATCTCCGATATTGCTCGCCATCTTGTCGCATTTATTTTGGTATTATGGATAAGAGAGGCCTGTAATTTTAGTCATAGGCATACCTTAGCTATAAGAGACAAAATAAGAAAAAAAAAACACATTTTCTGATTGTTAAAGAATTTATTTGTAAATTATGGAAATTAAGTATTTGTCAATAACAAATGTTCATCGTAATATTTTGTCACATACCCTTTGTTGGCAATGACAACAGTCAAACGTTTTCTGTAAGTCCTTTTAAGGTTTTCACAAACTGTTGGTGTTATTTTGGTCAATTCCTCCATGCAGATCTCCTCTAGAGCAGTGGTGTTTTCTGTCATCTTCAATGTTCTTGCTAATGGAAGGAGGTTTTCACTCTAGATATGACAATACATAGCCTCATTCATTCTTTTCTTTACATGGATCAGTCCTCTGGGATTTTTGGTCACCATTCTTGGGGTCATTTTGACCCTACGGGGTGAGATCTTGCAGGGAGCCCCAAATGGAGGAGGATTATCAGTGGTCTGGTATGTCTTCAATTTCCTGATAATTGGTCCCACAGATGTTTTTTGATTGCCTACCTATTGTAGATTCAGTCTTCCCATCCCGGTGCAGGTCAACAATGTTGTTTCTGTTGTCCTTTGACAGTTATTTGGTCTTGGCCAAAGTGGAGTTTGAAGTGGGACTGTTTGAGGTAGTGAACAGGTGTCTTGTATATAGATAACGAGTTCGAACAGGTGCCATTAATACAGATAACGAGTGGAGGACAGATGATCCTCTTACAGAGGAAGTTACAGGTCTGTGAGAGCCAGAAGTCTTAAACATAAGTCTTATATCTCATATATATCAGATTTATATTTAATTCACACACATATATATATATATATATATAGTATGTGCAACATTTGTATGACTATACCTCCCTTTTCATAAATTAAGTTAAAAAACGACCCCAAGCTGCTTCACTGCTACTCTAAATAGAAATTAAACAGAAAATACCCTAATTACAACGATTTTGAAAAGGTTGAAATTATTCCAATCATACAGAAATCGCCTTTCTGATCGCATGTATTGATGAGGACTGTTAAGGAGCCAGTGCCTCACCTGCCTCCCCTGACCTTGGATGAGTTGTTCTTTTAGGCCTTTAGTTGAGAAGCATTAGAACTGTTGAAGCGCTTGTTAAAGTTGGTGGATGAAGAATGTGGACAGGTACTCTAACCTGTATAGTTCTCACAACCCACAGGGTGAAAATGCTTAAATGGACTTGCATCAAAAATATTTAAAACATGTAAAAATAGAAATGTATGAGGGAGCTGTGTAATTTTAAATTAATAGATACACACTTTTGTAATTATTACTTTTTAATATTTTAGCTTATTTTTACAATCGCTGCATTTACACAGCTTCATATAAATACATCAGATGTCGGTGGACTGACATTGTTAAAAGTATCAATAAATCACTCAGTTTGTCTTCAAAATATTCAAACATTGTGACGCATACACATTATGATACATATCCCTTTGACAGCTCATGTCCTGACAAATTCATGACACATTTGATAAATGAAGCCAACCTGCAATCTGAAGGCTATCACCTCCATCCTGCTCTCTTCCACAATCACAGCAGTTATTGCTTCAGAAATAGCTTCTGTTGGTGACGACACCAGCCGCTCTTAAGAATCAAATGGTTTTATTGTGAGTTAGCCTCCTGCAGAATGTGATGAGCGGGTTCAAGGGTTTAGCACACTCCTCAAACACATCTTTAAATAGACCTAAAAGAGCAGATGGTTTATCAGGAGTTGTGTTGTTGGACTTGTGTCTGGGTCTTTCTTTCAGTACATCCTAAAGACCTTAACTCATGTAAGATCTTCAAGTCGACCCCTTCTTGACCCGGTGGCTTCATTACTGTTACGTCGATAGAAGTAAAAGGAGATGTTACGGTGAAAAACTACTAAAAAGATTTCAAGAGCATACATTTTTTGTTCCCTTGCCGTTGTTCTTTCAGTGGCTCTTATCTTTGATGGGTACCTTCAATGACATCCTTCTGTTTCCAAGAGAGTTAGGTAAGGACCTAATAAGCAGTGTTCCAAGTAGAAATCTTACAGATGAGAGCAGCGGGGAAAAACTTGATTTTCTCCACCGTCCTTATAATAGATTCAGCATTTCATCAAATATGAAGGTTAGACGTTTGATTTTTGCAGCCTTTTTGTCTCATCTTTTTCTACCACGTTAACCTTTTCTGGACAAAAAATTTTAGGACAAACCAGAAAGGAAATAGCTGTCTCAAAAACAACAACTCAAAGAAATTGACTTAACCTCTAAACATTTCTGAAAGAGTACAGGGACACCATCGAAATAAAACATTAAGAAGCTCATCAGAATAAAGTCGTACAATTATGAGAAAAAAGTTGTAGTTTTACGAGATTTTATTTAATAGAATTATGACAAAAATGTTATCCTTTCAAGTGGAAAGTTTTGGAAAAACAGTGTCTTCAAATTCGGACGTTACTATCACTCAATGATGTCATGAATAGTCGCCGGTCATCAACGTTAACGCGTAGCTGCTAGCGCTTGGGAAATGCATATTGATTTTACAACTTTAAAAAGTAATGCTAAACAAAAAAGTAATTACTTAGATTTAAACTTCTGTGCTTCTGAGCACACCCACGTGAAGAAATGCGTTTCTCCTCCACGCCACAAACGCGATGCGGATCACCCTACTGGCAGAGGGATAGCCAGGCTTAAGTTGGTACTGCTCCTCCTTAAAAAAACACTTTAGGATGCCACTACTGCTCAAATATCCCTACAATTGGAGCACCGTAGAGAGGCCAGAGGAGTAGGGAAGGAATTCGGGTTTGGTCATTAACTGAAGAGTTACAAGATTGAAGTATTAAATTTATGAGACAAAAGGCTGTTTACTAAGAAAAACGGCAACAACAAAAAATGAGAACCAATATAAGAGATGCAGAGCGATAGGGAAGTACTAAGTCCTTTAGTGAGTCAACATTGTTTTTTGGAAACTGATCCTCTTCAGAAGAAGATTCTTGAACCCACAAGGAGTGGATTCTGTTAGAATCTGTTAGATCTGATCATTTCTATTTCATTTATTTTGCACATCAGTTTAAAATAAAGCACTTTGAGATTAAAGTATTTCTTTTGCACTTTTGCACACTATTATATTGGGCAATGTTTACATTGCTATTTAGGTTAAAGTCATAACATTTGTTCTGACCATTGAAATGGACTTTCTCTATTTAAAGATGTTTAGCAGACTTAAAAAACTAATAGTGTTTGTACTGGATGTTGTTCAGTTTATTTGTAGGTAAAACTACTTTTGCTGATTTGTTGGAATACATAGAGCCATGCACTCTTACTTTGTACTTGCAAATATGTTTTTCTCAATCATTTAGAAAAATATTGGTTGATTATCAGTATAGGCTGCAAGAGGATGGAAAATATCACATATCATCAAGTCATTATTGTGCATCACCAACAAAAACTAAAGCTTTATTGCATCACTGCTCAGTCCAGAAAATAGCAGTACCATGAACAGGTAAGATACTGCGCCGGACCCTCAAGCTCTCAGGCTTTTGGTAGCAGACTCGAGCTTGGGTGAGAAACCACCTGTGGAGGGTGAGAAGGGCGCTGATTTTTTTTTTTTTAACTATTACTTAAGTGGCATTTCAGCTGTTTTTACAATATGCTGATGGTGTGTTCGTCAGGAAAAGATTCTGTTTCATACAGGCCTTGAGAGCAAATCCTTCATTTTCGTTTCAGCTGTGGTAAAAAAAATGTAATTAATGACTTTATTTTTGTGCTAGGCTCTTAATTTAAAAAATAGGTGTTTTGTCTTTTTTGGTTGGTAGTAGTAAACTGAATTTGTGTTTTAATGATAAATGTTGTGGCCTATAAATAATACTGAGTGAATTATTAAATGGAATTTTAAAAATTCAGTTCCCTTCCTGTATAGTCTGGAAGCTGCAATCTCTTTCTCCTGTCAATCAATAACAGTCTCTTTCTCTATGGTTTTTTTTTTTTTCAAAACATATGAAAAGGTTAAGCTCATCTTATTGCTATTCACTTGTGCGCATCATTTGATTTATTAATTATTGAAATGTTGTAAGTAAAGATGTCTTAGCCACAAGGACACAGTGTCTTGTAGAAGGAATGGTCTGAATATTAATAAATTGGCTATTTTCAAGGCCGATGTGTATTTGTGTTCAGGGTTTTGTCCTTTGTAGGAGGACCCATGGCTCCATATGCAGTCTGCCTGTGCACAATCTGTTTCTTCACTGTTTTTTACACAAAGACTATTGCACAACATTATCTTTAGGCAAAGTAAACCTTTTTATCTCAGTTTTTTACATCCCCAAATGAATACTTGAAGTTCGGATAATCTCTTTCTTTGCCATACAAATGAATACGACTGACTATGATGGCTTTTCTCTCAACATTTTGTAACGCATTTTCTTAATAAAATGTTTATTTGCAACACTGCTGTTGTAGACACACAACTTTCTAACATTATTAAACAATAATTACTGTGTCAAAAAACATAATTAATCCTTATTGAAATGTTATATGACTTATAATTCCAGGGTAAACATTTGCATTTCGCATTGCTGTCACTGCAAAAGCAAAATATTTATATGTAATGAGGATGTAAGGACACTTCCTGTTTTAGGCTGCTTTGAAAACACAAGTAAATAGATCAATAAGCCTGTTTCCGAGCACACAAATATGCATTCACTCTCTGATCTTCTGAGTTATTAGATTTGTCCATGTAAACAGCATAACCCACTGTCCTTTATTCTATTAAAGCAGAAATCAGATAATGAGAAGTCGGTTAGCACATGTGGATTTCTCCCAAATCCATTATTTGTCTGGCAGGTATCCATGTTTATCCGATTTATTTCTTAGTTTTACACCAGTGCATGTAAACAACAAGCAAAGATCCAAGGTGACACTGTGTCTTCATGGCAATAACTGTTTCCTAGTCAGAGTAAAAAAACTGAGCATGGCAGCAAAATGTTAGTTTGTTCCCATGTTAGCAAATCTGATAAGATAAGATGAGATAAGATAATGCTTTACTTGTCCTTCGTGGGAAAATTCCATGTTGTAATTATCGCTTACAAGAGAGCAAAACAGCACATTATGTACCCTCTAAAGGAAATAATTCACATATCAGTACAATTATACAGGGAGAAGGTTGTAGGCTATTAAACCATGGATCACAAACATCACACTGGTTAAAAACAGGTTAATGCCCCATCCTAATAATCTTTGATCTATTTCAAAAGCTTTCCCAGTGGTCTTTTGATTATGATCATATCCTTTTTGGGATTTTCTTTTTAAATGTGTAGTCTTCCAGGACATAGTTTCTGTAGAGCAGCAGAAGTTCATCAGAAATGTGTCTTTTAGTTGTAGATGGGACCATTGGTGCCTAGTAGGCCTGCTTTTCATTTCCCATCAGCCCCTTGTTTACACACTCTCCTGCTAGCTTACAGTCCCTCACAACCCAACCTATCATCATTGGAACACAAATATCAGTCAATATTGGAGCTATTCAGCTGTGCAGCGTTGACCTCGGACAAGGAAAACAAAGATGTACATGGATCTAGTTGTTAACACGTGGATGCATCCGAATGGAGCGGAGCAGGAAGCTTGTGACCCAGTGATTGTAGATTTTACAAACTGTATTTCTTCTTCTGCCCCTGATATTCGACGATTTGAATAAAGAGATACTCAAATATAGTTTTATTCTTAAGTTTCATAATAAGTCTCCTCTGTCCTGAGAAGATGCAAAAACATGTTCAAAACACCAAAAACACGTTCCTTTTTTTTTTTTTGTAAATGGTGCTAACACAAGGCTAAGAATTCTAACTATGATCAGTTTATTTACTGGCAGTGGCTCAGGTTGTACACTTACAGAGACAATGCTGTTAGAGTAATAATTATGAAAAATGGATCTGGGCTACAGGAAGTTTGAAAGCTATGTCGTTATTTATGTTTGTAGTTCCTGAATATCAGTCAGATCAAAGACTAAAATGTGTGTTTTTGTATGTCTGAAGTCAATTTACACATTTATAATGACTTCCAGTTTTTGGGCTTAAAAATGGGCTAAAAAGTGCCTTGTTACGTACTATATTTTAATTGTACTTATTCCAATGTGTCCTGTATGAGCCTATTCAATTGATGCTGCTGCTACTTTGTTTGCCACGCATGCTTACATGCACTCTTTCATGCATATTATCAAAGGTATAAGCTTGTTAATTGTAATTACTGGGGGAATTACTTGTTTGAATAATAATGTGAGCCAATTATATTGTTGAAGTACCTGTCCTCATGAGTGGTAGACCAGCATAAGCTGGTTTTGTCAGTAGGCTTAGCTAAACATTAATGCCTTTTAAGTTTTTTTTTTTTTTTCCAGACTGTTGTTTGAGTAAATGTAATCTAAATTTCCTCCGTCAGGTTACATGCAGTATCTTGGGGGTTTGTTTACGATTTGCCCCTGCTGCAGCAGCTAACCTGCGAGTGATGTCAGCCTAATCACATTTTGCAGCCTTTTGTCCTCCATAATGCAGAGCACCCTGATGGGGCCTGCTGTTTGATTGATGGGGATTTTGTGCACTTGTCAATCACAGAACCAGCATGTTCACACAAGTGAAAACAAGCCATCTACTTTGCTCTGTTTTACCCCATAACATGACAGTGGGAGGACGTCTGTCTGGATGACCAAACTTGAACCTTTAAAAGTGACGTTCACCTTGAAAACAAACAGGGGAATTTCACTTTTTTATGAGAACAACAATATATCAAGGTATTTTTAAACTTATTTTCTCTTTTTAATGTTTCCTTTAAGGGATATTTGTGTGGAAAGTGGATTTTTTTATGTTAAATGTTCTTTGTACATAGCAACTACTGGATTTCTTTATATTATGCTGAGGCAATCTAATAAAGGGGTGATGGTCGACAACTTTATGTGAGGTTTTGAAAGGAAAATATTCAAAACAAATGCTATAAATGCACCAAACATTCAAGCCTGTTTGAAAAATCTTTCTAACATGGAAAAATGCCTGTTAATTCTCCAAATTTTTGCCAAAAGATCATTGTGGTTTGCTGGTTATCTTCTACGTCACACTTACGTCATCTTTATATATATCTTAAATCATGAGAAAAATACCCCAATATATAAAAAATACACAAAAAAACGATTGTCATCATTTTCTGCTATAATGGCACTTTTTTCTTGTAATGATCATAAACCCAGAATAACACATCACAATTTCAGAAAGCCGATCTGCAAACCATAAATCTGCAGTCTAATTTTCCTGGTCAGATCTCCGACTTCATCATTGTCGTTTGCATGCTGTAACTAAATTTAACCCAGCCATCATCAGTTCTGTCTGAGCTCTAAAGCCATTGGCATGATGAATAATCACATTTCTTCAATGAGATGTCTGACACTCAAATTAATCCTATACAGGAATAATGGAACGGCCTGCTGCAACTTGTAATGTCTTTAACTTTCTTTTCGTGTTCATTTGTCGGGTTTAAAAAAAAGGAAAAAGATGAGATATGAAACTTCATATATTCTTTGTTTACAAATAGAACAAATGATAAAAAATGAGGTTAAGGGAGATAAGAAAGCATCAAGGACACTTTCTAAAGGAGACACAACTTATCTAAATAAATCAACAGCAGGTTGTGCTGTTTTATTCATGCAAAAATGCACGTATTGACATGATGCACTTCTTTATCACAGATTGCTTTGAGGACAAAAGTTCTTTCAATGGATTTTTATCAGATAGTAATATTATAAATTTTCCTTCACAGGATTGATGATGTAAAAAAGGATTTTTCTTAACATCAAGTATCAGAACTTTAAGGTTTCAACCCCGTTTTGTTGCATAAAACTGTTAACTGTGTCTATTTTTGCACATCTTGTAGCTTTTGCTACATCATAGTTAAAATAAAGGTTAATGGAATTCAGCTTGCAACGCTCCAAGAAGTGCTTTAGCTGGTTGCTTGGCAACCTCACTGTGACAACTTTAGGTAGAATATTGTCCTTGGTCAGTACAAGAAGTCTGATACACATCTGCATCGCTGGCTGCTGAACAAAATGCAATATATTAGGATCTGAAGTGAGGAAAAAGACAAAAATATAAATGTTTTAACTGACTTGTGGCTTCAACAGGGGTGAGGGGGTAGTTGCACCAGCAAAAAGCTTTGACATCCCCAATTTTCAAGTCAATATTAGTAATATTATTGACAAAGACTAAAAAATAATCAATACAACCTTTTTTTTAAGAACTAGTAACAACACCTTGGCTAAAAGAACCACTTCTGTTTTATTATTATTAATATTAATAATAACATGATCATTTTTTATCCCTTCATTTGTAATGGCCTTACAAAAGTCTTCTGCCCTCTCATGCTCCCCATGTAAAATGTTCTAGCTCCACAACTGGGTTTGACTATTCAGGTTTGTAGCAAATAAAGTAAATGATCCAGAGGGGTTCCATCCATCCATCCATTTTCTTGACCGCTTCTTCCCTTTCGGGGTCGCGGGGGTGCCGGAGCCTAACCCGGCTACTGAAGGGCGANNAGTAATATTATTGACAAAGACTAAAAAATAATCAATACAACCTTTTTTTTAAGAACTAGTAACAACACCTTGGCTAAAAGAACCACTGCTGTTTTATTATTATTAATATTAATAATAACATGATCATTTTTAATCCTTTTCATTTGTAATGGCCTTACAAAAGTCTTCTGCCCTCTCATGCTCCCCATGTAAAATGTTCTAGCTCCACCACTGGGTTTGACTATTCAGGTTTGTAGCAAATAAAGTAAATGACCCAGAGGGGTTGATTGGTTTAAATGCGTTATATTGAGATCATTCCAATACTCACCTATAGTCATGAGTTCTGGGTCATGAACGAAACAACAAGGTCCTTAATACAAGCGGTCGCTTGTGTGACCATCCTCTGTAGGGTGACCGGGCTCTCCTTTAGAGATAGGGGGAGAAGAGAGAGCTCAGAAGAGACACTGCTTCTCCACATCCAGTCCACATTCTCTACAATTGTGGTGGCTCGGGCATCTGGTTCGGATACTTTCTCTCTGGTGAGGTGTTCTAGGCATGTCCCACTGGGCGGAGGCTCCAGGAAAGAGCCAGGACACGCTGGAGAGACTACGTCTCTTGGCTGGCCTGGACGCCTTGGGGTCAACCCAGAGGAGCTGGAGGAAGTGACTGGGTAAAAGGAGGTCTGGGCATCTTTTCTTAGACTGCTACCCCTGTGACTCAGATGAGAGGAAGAAGTTGGATGGATATCCACTCAGAGGGACAGTAAGGCCAATTCCAAATTATTTCCCTATCCCTATGGCCTCTTCCTACCCCTCCAGTGGTAGGGAAATTTAAAGGGGTAGTGGTTTCCAAAGCCTTTTTTTAAGGGTCAGCCAAAGAGACTTTTGACTAGGTATCCCTCTGCCACATGGGTGATCTACATCCCGCTTTGCTGTGGAGGACAGATGCATTTCATCACAAGATGACATCATCGAGTGCTAGTGATATCCAAATTTGAAGACACTATGGCTAAGTCCCAGTTCCCACCCTAATCCCTATATACTAAGAAACTATATAGTGGGACTATCTAGTGCCCTGGATTTCAATTGGGACACAAAACTCACTACTTGGCTTTCTTTTTTTAATGGCGGTCACAGATTCACAAGAGCACTACAAAATGTTGAACGCATTAAATACTGCACTATGTAGTGAGTAGTGAAGGAATTCAGCCTATCTTTCCAAATCTCTCCTTTTGGAGGTCTAAATGTAGGGAAAGGGAGACGCCGGAGAGGTGGGGGAAGAACTTAGACTCGGCCAAAGTTTTACTTATTGCATGTTTCAATCCAGATTTTTACAGAAAAATTGCAGTTTTAGTTGAATTCAAATGAGCTTACATTAAAGGCTGAGCTGGTTTATTATTTTAACAAGAAAACCGCATGCATCAAATGGAATAACCAGTCTCCTTGCTATTTGGTAATAAACAACGAGAATTTAAATATACTAAAATTCCAAAAATTGGCAGTAAAACATAGTCTTAATGAAATGGAAATGGAATTACAAAACAATTTGCAACATGTTTGAGGATATTTATAGCTGTGCTCAAACAAATGACCTTCTCAGAGACATTCAAATTCAGAGTGACTTGCAGCTGGTCTAAAGGGAGAGGACATTTTGGCACATGAACCAAGATTAAAACAAACCAGTAATAATCAGTGTGAGGGGTACATGCAGCTCTCATTGCCCTAAACTGAACAGCAGAGATAAAGGATATAAAAAAGGGCTAATAAAGGATCGACTTCAAACTTGCAGAACCTTTACTTAAAAGTGGAGGAGCTGTGAAGAAGCCAAGGGCCAGCTGGCAGAAGTGAAATCTGGGTGTTTTAACTCTGATTTCCAGCCTACGATCAACACAAGAGTGCAACTACACTGGAAAGGTCGGAACAGCCCTGGAGACCGGTAAGGAGAAGAGTCGAACGGATGAGAAGGGAAGCCCTGTGAAGATACAATCCAAGAGCTCTGTGGTGGCAAGAGCAAGTCTTTCAGAAAGGCCAAGATGTACCCTGGAGATGTGTGGATTCAGTACAAACTCCAAGTGAGAATCACTGACAACTCCAAATGGTCTGAATGTTCACCAATTGCCACATCATCTCAGTTTGAGGAAAAAAAAGTAGATAATTTCATCAGAGTAAACAAAATTTTTAGGTTTGCTTAGGTTTTTCACAGGTTGATAGCTTAATTTTACAGTACAACACTTTTTTTGTGATTCCCAAATGTTGTGCAGGAGGGTTGTAATTATTGTAAGTGTCTTGCAGCAATCCACTATGAACATACCAATTTTAAAAGTGATTAAAGTAATAAACCAATAATAAAAAAAAAGCACCCAGAAAAACAGCTGCAAAAACAAATTAATATTTCTAAACAGAAAAAAATATGGATTACAGAGCTCCAGGCCGAGCTTCAGGCCTCTGAATTTTTTTTGTCTTTATTGTGTCTGACTTTTAACTATTTTAACCAAGTTTTTCTTTTTATTTTACTAATTTGCATCAAAATGTCCCTTGTATGCAGCTTTTTTTTTTGTATCTTTCTGACCCAGCAAACGGATACTTTTTTTTCAAATTATTTTGTGTAGAATAGGTAAAGTAAAATTTTAGTAATGGAACAAGAGGAGGAAATCAAAACAACTTCACAGTTAAACAGAAATAGTCTTACATTGGTGTTAAAACCAGCATAAAGTCAAAAATGCTGGAAGAAGACAAAAGTCCAGAGTCTTTGCTTACAAGACTAAGTAAAGTCAAGTATTAGTAGGTAAAGTTAGCGTGTCGTGGTAATGGGGCGAGGTGTAGAAGCTGTAACCCAGAAACATCACAGACCAAAGTCAGGAGATTTCTAATTCTGTTCATAACTCACCATAGAAATGATAAATAGCGACCACTTATATGGTACTTTTTTTTTTAGCTTACTTTAAGGCCCAAAGTGCAATACTGTCACAGACCCATTCACCCAAACACACATTCACACACTGATGGGGGCTCTTCTGCAATAACCAAACAACAGGAGAAACATGGGGGTTCAGATACTTAAACACATGGAAAAGCAAACCGGTAACTGAACCTGTGATCTTTCGATCAAAGGTTGACCGATCTACCGCTACACCACAGCCACCTGTAATAGTAACAGTTGTAATTTGGGTTGTGTATTGGCAAGGATCTGACAATATATTGCGTATCGCAAAACACGTCTCACGATATGATACATATTGCAATATATTCCAAGACTGTGTCAGATTTTTTTTTTTTTTCATTTTAAGAGTATGTCTTAGAATCAAACTAAATCATTCTAGGTAATACATGTCTCATGACAACAAAAACTGTGAGACTGACTGAGCAAATGGGACTGAACATTTAACACCAGATGGTTCTCGCGAGATTGTGTTGTTATGGTGTAGAGATGCTAAAAGTGTTCTGTACTGCCAAATAACAGTCGGGGGTTTAGGGGGAAAACAAAGTGAGATGCTGAAGGACACCCATGAATAATTAATGAAATATCATCTTGTCAGCATTTAAATCAATACAAGATATCACCAAATGAAATATTGCGATATATCACTGAATTGATTTTTCCCTACACCAAAAAGTCTGATACAGACAAACTCCATGGACTTGAAGACACACTTGAGTTTAAATATAGACGACCTTCTGACCGCGATGATCTGGGATAACCCTGGTATAAAGCAGTCACACAATGGGTGGAATCGTGCAATTACCCTGTCAGCTCCTTCCAAGTTAAGATAAGGGATACATACGTTTATGACATTCACTGTACCTACACTGCCACACTTGTACCACAAGAACGAAATAATGAAAAAATAAGCATAAAACAATGTTCACGGTACAAATACCTCAAGTCGTTATCAAGTGAAGTCTCAGATTATGACATTTGGGACACAAGAACTAAAAAGTCTTTCAAAGTCCTATTGCTGATCTTTCAAAAGATGATTTTATGAGTAAAAATTGATGTTCATCTAAATGGAATCAAAGAGTTTGATCTGAAATTGTATCTTTCTTCTGACAGAGAGAGGCTTTACATTCATTCTTCACCTTTATTGGCTGATTTTGAAACACGATTGCATTGACAGTCTTTACCCCCAAAACTCAACGTGTCAGTTTTAGCAGTAGAGGCCAACCGTTTATCAAACCAATTTATCTCCTCATTGCTGCTGGTCATCCTGGACTAACTGATAAATTAGATGAGAGGTACACCATAGGTAGCAACATTAAACACCAGCAGAGCCTTAACTCTGACAGCAAGGCAGAAAGATGAGTCACATAACAGGCTCATGGGGTAATGCTGTTTTGCTTTCACGTGTGTAAATGAATATTAGATTGTAATTACTGTATCTTGGAGAGCAAAGAGAGGCACACATGTGCTCTTCTGTTCAAAGCATGACACTCTACACACAAACCAACTGGACCTGACATTTGTGAAATCCCAAAGCACCCCAAAGAGCCACAAGGAAATATTGAACCAAGTAGATGGAAAGGTCTGGATTTCTTCTCCTCAAAGAGCATCACCATTAATCATTGAGCTATCGAGGTACTGAAATGTTTTCTTTGAAATGCTCCTTTTTTTTACTTCAAAATGTTTGCATTTTATTAACTGTTTAAGATGTTGGTTATAGTAAAAATTTATTTTTATAGCAGATTTAATTCTGCATTTTATTTTTGCCCAAAAATACACACACACATATACAGTATATATATGATCATAGTGGATCATAACGTGTCAAAATCAATCTCAGAACCTTCAACTATTTTTTTATAAAACAATATTTTAAGGAAAATGTAATAAATGTCTGGTAATACTAAGTACCGCAAAAATTCAACAAATTCTTGATCTGCTTTCATCAACTGGATCTAACTATGTCTTTTAAACTATCAGCACCCTGTAACTTTCATTAATAATTTTGCATGTAACATGCACTGGCTCACAAGTACCATGACGTTAAATACAATTTAACACAACTCATTTAAAAAAATACAAAAAATATGACATTTGGCAAAAGAGATAGTTGTTTTAAAACTTATTTCTAATGCTACAAAATGGGATCTTGAACACAGGTTTAGTATACAGTATTCACACTGGACTGTGCTTATTGATTATTCTCTGACAAAATTCTTACCTATTTTCAGCAAACATTCACGATTCACAAAATATGTAATAACCATTGATTATCATTAGAACACATTTGGATATTAATCCTTTAATCACATTTCAGATCAAGTAAAGATGATTTTTGAAAAAGTGGGCATTAGCACTGACTTATCATTGGAAGTGGTCACTTGAAGGTGCTTTTCCGAAGCCGGTGTGAACGTAGCATAACAACCAACTCATCTGAAGTGTTTCCAAGTCTGCCTCACTTGAGTTGGACATAAATGACACTGATTTCCTCACCCCCATCACAGCTCAGACTCTCAGGGCGAAACAAAAAGCTAACTCCCTGTGACTCACCGCTCTCGTACGTTCACAAAGCAGTCAGGCTTCACAAGTTGATCACGCTGTGAAAAACATCTGTTGTCTTTCAGGACAAGCGATTAGGAGGAAAGTGTGGCGACAGATTAGTAACTGTGTCCCAAACAGACGGCCAATTAAAAAAGTTACATCTAACCAACAAAACAAATAATAGATGTGTTGAGGAAAATCTTTTCCTGAGTTCAAATTTGAATATTTTCAGTCAGAATGTTACAGAAGCCATCTTTCTTTTTTTAATAGAGAAACATTTAGTGTGTAACAAATATGGGAATCAATAAATATCCAAACAAATAAAGACAGATTTGTGATGACAAATTGTAAATGTATTAATTTGAATGTTATAAAAATTAAACGTCAATGCGATCTGACTATTAAACAGGAAAACAGTATTGAAAATGGCATCTATGAGGTTCATATGAGTAAGGTGTCTAAGAGTCCTGCAGGACCTGCTTTATATGAAAATCAATGACTCATTTTGTGCTAGATATGCTTGGGGTGTTAAGAGATCAGTGAGAATCTCTGTTGTGCATTGTCAGCTGTGTTTTTCCTTACTTCTACAGTTTTCCCCTCACCTTTCCTGCTTTTTTATTTACCCCCTGTGTCATGTTTTTCAGGCACTATTAGCTGATTCTATCTCAAACAGAACATCCACGGCCTCCCTGCTGATTCCTCCGCTTTGTCTTCTCTATACCACCAGTAACAAGTGAACTGTTTGACCTTTGAAATGGTGATTTACGCTTTAACAACTTGTTCTTAGGTATCAAGCACAAAACAAAGAAAAATATTTTCTACAGTAAAAATGTTTATAATGTTCATAGTTGAATCCTGTAAAATAAGTAGAAATAACATGGCAGAATATAAATACAAATCACACAGAAATTAGACACTAGACATTTTTAAAGATGGTAAAATTTAAAATATATATGTATGAAAAATAATACACTTTGAGGTTCTCAATTCAATTTGGGTAAAAAAACTGAAACTTTGGGTAAAAAAGATAAAATAAAAGCCTTTAAAGATCTGATCTTCATTCTTACAAATGCTTAAGTTGCAAAGTCATTATGAGTGGATACAAGCTGTCAAAAAATGGACAATTCTAAACAAGGCACACAGGAGGCCTGCTCAAACTTTTAAGATCGGAGAGCCCAAAGAGCAAAAGTGTTCATGCACATTTTTCTCTACGGGTTTGCTGCAAAAAAAAAGTCATAGCGAAGACGTGAGAAGAAGTAGGTGAGACGCAGGCGTGTTGTGTGGCTTTTTCATCTTTCAACTTCGCTGAACCCTGCACAATGTGTAAGAGACATTTTACTGCTGTTTAAAGGGTAACCAAAGCCTAAATCAACTTTTTTTTGGATGTTGACTTCTATAATGGGGCTTTAAAAGTGCTGTTTGTTGGTCATTGCCACATTTTTGACAAATTAAAATAAACGTGTTAAATCCTTGAAAATACAGTCAAAAGTATCTCTGTGCTGCCCCCTACAGGTTCAAATGAGGTATTACATTTGAATTCTGTGATTGGTCAAATCATTTATTAGTGATTCATTCGTCAATTTCATCATTTTGATGTGATATATGTGCCGTATACACAATATAAAGTTATACATCAGTGGTACATGCATGAAAAGCCCGTAAGACACATGTGGACTTATACTGAAAGGTTGTGGAAAACCAAAAATTTGTGTATGCATCTCGCAAAAATTATGCACAATTGCACAAGATTTACATAATAATTGCTTATGAGCTAAATAAAAGTCGTATAAACGGTGTGATTCTTAACCGACCAAAACTTTTGAACTCCTCATAACTAAATTCAAGTAAAGACCCATCAGCCGAGACCCTCGATGGACCTCTGCGTTCATTGACACATGATGGATGGATACATTTACCCGGAGGGCCAGATCTGGCCCCCGGGCCTTGACTTTGACACATGTGCTTTAAGGGGACCGCAAGTCACACCTGCACTCCCCTTAAGATTCCATTCTTTTGTACAACTCTCCACTGACCCGACAATCTCGCTGCTTGTGCGCACAGGTGCATGTGACTGATGCCAAAGACTGACACTGGGGAGTCAGTCTTTGGCAACTGGGGACATCTGGTGAGTCAAGTGCTCACATAGAGGCTAACAAACTTTGTTTTAGCACTGATTATCTTATTAATAAGTCTTCAGAAAGTTCAGAATAGGTTTAATTTGTTAATATTTGTTAATATTTTTGTCAACTGTCCATAAGAACCCAGAGCAAATTTTCCTTAAAAATGCAATTATTTTGGCCAACAACATATTTCTGATACTTTTTTGTTACATCGATGTCACAGTGGGTTCTTATGGGTTAATATTTATACATTTTCTGGATTTTCGTTCCTGTAAAAACGTAATTTGTTTAAAACAAGCAACTGGACCCTCAAAACTGATGCTGCTTGGATTGCCACAGAAAAACCATCATTGTGAACTGGATGCTCTTAAAATATTCATGTCAAATCAACTTCTCAAAAAATATTCCGGATAACAACTAAAAAAATCGTCATACAGTCGTCATGACAAATGAAGGCAGCCTTTTTACATTTTGTGCTTGTAGTTGTGAGTTATTTTATGTTGTATTCAGGGGTGTCGGCAGACAATATGCAAAACAAAACCTGTTATAGCAAAGGACACTATGAGTAACTAGAACAGACTCAAAGAGCATCAGCATTTCATCTCATGACATCCGGAGTTGGTCTTCAGATCAAATCAGTAACAAATTCCCACACACAAGCCCACAAGCAACCCCTACAGTACGTGGTTTGAATTTGTACTCTACGGTTCAGCACAGAAACTGTCTGTCTCTGAATTCGGCTGCATCCTTCTCTGTCTGGACTCACAGAACACTCCGTCTTAAAAGTGTATCTTTCCAGTCTGCTTGTATCTCAGCAAATTATTCACTGCCACAGCATGGAGGACACAGCTGACGCCTGAGATAAAGGGTCACATTAGAGACAATGAGCTCCTGGGCGCATGAACGTCCCTGCTGTTTCGTGCTTGAGTTTTGTTCCTGAGCCACAAGGAAACAAGTTTTATTTAATGAACACTTTATCGCCACGGAAATCTTTATACAGACAGTCGCAGGTGTGAACTGCTGAGAAAGAGAAGACTCTGCACCGTCTGTGTCAAATTAAAAGTGTTTTTCAAGATTCTTATGTTTTACCATTGATATTCTTGGACCTTTATATGTAAAACATCTTCTAAAAATGAATATTTCAACCCATGATCCATAAAAAATACAAAAACCAAAAGGAGAAAAGGTGCACTCAGACTGACATCATTTATCGACACTGTTATTTGG
>NC_050521.1:17102881-17115849 GCF_002922805.2 Oryzias melastigma
TTTAAATGTGCAAATTTAATAGCAAAAATGGAAAATCAATATAACTTATAATCTGAAACTGCTCCAACCTTTGCAGCAGAAAAAAAGGATTATACTCCTACGATTTAAATCGACTCAAATTAAAAGTCCTCAATTTAACATGTTTGCTCCTGTGAAAAATTTGCACAGAACACATCCATACACGAATTCATGGAGTTTACTCAACTAGTAAAACAATCCAGAAATTGGTGAATTTCAAACTGTATCTTCAGAATATCTACTTTTGCATGTTGCTCTTCAAGGCTATGTCTTCATCTTTCGTTCATCAATTGATTCTAATTAGATTTTACGTATTGGAAAGTGGAAAAAAGAGGGGAAAATGCAAAGAACAAAAAATATTTGTTGGCCTGGTCAACAGTAAATAAAATGATAAAGCTAAGTCAGAAATCAAAAACATAAAAAAAAACTAAATGTTTGTGCTATAACTTTACTATTAGACTCATTTGTAGCACGGAAATTCTTTTAATGAAGAACTGGCTGGCTCTGGAATATCCTGCTGTTTGGAGCAGGTCTGACAGATGGCTCAAGGAGACTCTGGCTCAGAGCTCCATCAGGATGGAGAGGAGGGGGGAAGATGGAGCATCTCCGAAAGATCAAATGAAAGTAAAAAAGAACTTCTTATAAAGACCGCAGATGAGGCACTAGAGGTTTTTGACAACCTGCATCAGAGCAAGACAGGACAGTAACAGCACATCTGTCCGTCGGCTTTGTTTGTGCAAAAACATATTTCTAAAGTAAAAAAAAAGACTCAAAGGAAGTTATCAAAAGCTGGCAAAGTGTATTTATTGAGCGATTCTGCATAAATATATTAAAAATATATCACAAAGGAAACATATGGTGGTTTCAGAATATGTAATGTATAAATTGTTTGTATCTACAAATTATTTTTAGAAAACTCACAAAAAATATATAAAAATTCATCTGTAAAATATAAGAAATTTTTTTCTCAAAAGAAGAGTGTTAATATTTACAGGTTTTCATAACAAATTTCAGATTTCAGTGATTTAAAACCTTCATGTCACATGTGGTAACTCACTATGTACTATTGAATCCAGAACTTTTTAATTTAGCGTCATGAGCAGGAATTGGAAACTAAATCTGGCATGAACGGGGTAAAAACGTTTAAAACAATTCACATGTTTTTCTACTAGGTTTTATGAAGTCTTGGTCTATCCGCTGTTTTTTTTATTTTTTATTTTTTATTCTCATCGCTCTGTTAACTCATTCAAACTCAGAAACTTAATTTAGCGATAAAAAACATTCCCCAAATATGTTGAATAATTTGGTTGTTTCTAGAGCAGAGATGGTGTTTTTCCCAAGCTCAATTCACAAAAGTTGTTTATCTTTTTTTTTCCTTCCACTCTGCTGACCTGAGCTGCAGCCTCTGCAGGGATCAGGACTCTGGCTAGTGTGTAAAAAAAAGTACTCTTTGCATTGTGTTCACTTCTTTCTGTCACTAAGTTGCATAATTATCCAGTAACCTACAAAAGAACCACACAAGAGGGGGGTGCAGAGAAATAGATTCAGCAGAACATTTAGGTGAAAGACAGTTTTATGGAATTTAGTAAAAATATTCAAAACTACAGTGGTACTCTTGCATCAATATACTCTTCAAAATGTATAATGTTTGTGAGGATTGATGCTTTGATAACCTGCAGTTCACCATTCTCGGATGTCATAGTGCACTTACACATGGCTTACTTCATAAACAATTTATTTATTTATTATTTTTTGGGGGGCAATAATGGTAAATAGCATTTTTCTCCCTTTTTGTTCTAAGTGTATTCTCATAAAAAAAAAAAAATAAAAAAAAAAACATATTTATAGTCTTCAATGTGATGCAAAGGCTATGAAATATGACTCAGGTGTTAGTGTTTTGACTATGAGTTGCACTGCAGTTGCACTACTAATCTGCAACTTGAACAACACGATTTCCTGTGCTTGATTTTAAAGGTGAAATATTTCAGGTAGTTTAGGCCTGCTTGCTTCTCTGCTCCTCCTCCCCAGTGATCAGCTGCTGGGAAATCTTCTCCTATTAGTACGAAAGCCCAATTTTCTCCAACCTCATCAGTGACCGCATGTGTTTACACGTGAAGTGTCTAACTCTTCAGGGATTGACTGCATGCCAAAAAGATAGTTTAACCCCCCAACGAGAAAAGTCTTTACTCCCCTTTAGACATGCTGCCAGTTACACATCAGTTTCTGGAAGCTTCTTCTTCAGACAATTTCCTTTTACCATTTTAAGTGGTAACAACATTAAGCTGTCATAACCTGCATTGAATCAACAATTCAAGCTTCTTTCAGCATATAAAAAATAGCAAAAGCAACATATTTAAATTAAAAAAATTTTATCCTTATGTTTGTAACGGTCTTCAACTTTTTTTTTCCCACCTTTCCAAAGTCTTTTGCCCCGTCCCACCACACTGATCTCAACACTATTTTATGCTGTATTATAAATCCCACTTTTTGTTTAACCCATAGAATTTTAAAGAACAGAATTTGGACATTTTTCCAGACTAAAGTGAAGCTTTTCATTTCCAAACCAGACATCCATCCAGACACCGTTCCCTCTGGGATTAGGGGTGTAGAGACTCACTCCAGGACCTTGAAGTAGTCTGAGATCTGCTAAAAAACATGTTTCATTGCAGTGCAGATTTCCTGCTCAGTGCTGCTCTTAGGGTCTATGCTGTAAAAAAACACAAAAATTATATAGGAACAAAGAGTGGTATAAGTGTGAATTAAATCAGAGGGTGTCTCAGTCTGCCTGCTGTGGAGCTGGCACCATGCGTGGCCAGGTCACATGACTGATGCAAATTCAGAGGATATTAAGTGGCTCCTGCAGACTGGATATTATCTGCTGGGCATGCTTGCTGGGTAAAAAATAAAAAAATAGAATTGCTTTTCCCTCAATATTCTCCTTTTTTATTTATTTCAGCATCAAAAACACTCACTTTCAGCTGCAGTGGATACAGGTATGGGGAGGCTGAATTGATAAAGCTGCATAACTGTGGCCTGAACTGAGTAATTATGAGAATTCGGACACATGGCTCTCATTTAAACAACTTCCAATTCCCTTTTAACTCCCTATTGAGGAATCAAAGTGTGGCACACGTCATGTCACACAGCCAGAGCCGTTATTGATCTCCCCAACATGTCCGACATTGCTGCACACGGACAAGATCAAGACTGAGAAAAAAAAAATGATCCAGGCTTTTGTTCAGATGTCCATTCTGCATTTCATCTTCCTTTCTACATTTATTATTAAATGTGTGCCTCATAATCCCATTACCATCAAAAACCTCCTTTGTGTCCCTCACTGTCTTTGATCTCATTTTTCTCGGCGACAATAAGCTGGGAGAGAAATGAGCCTGTGGGGGGAGTGGGGGACGAAGAGTAGCCCAAGAGGCAAAAAAGGAGATGGAAAAAAAGAGATGCTGACAGAGGGGTGGAGACAGAAGAGAGAAGAAGTGAAGCTAAAATGTTAGGAAGACTCATGAATAGAAGAATGGAAATGAAGGGTAGATAAGGGAAAGTGATGCTGGCAGCTCACTCATTTAAACAGAGCTAAAATACGTTTTTGGCAGTCTTCTATGTAAAACTCAAATTGTGCCTGTAGTTTCTGCCTTCAGATTCTACTTCAGATCCTTCAGGGTTAAAAAAAGTGGGCAGGACTAATTTTTTATTTTTTGTTTTAGGCTCAACGGACAAGAATGAAACATTTAACCTTTACTCTTCAATTCTACACATTGAACACTTAAATCCAGCTATATTTAAAAATGTATTTACCTATAAAACAACAAAACAAATACATGCACAACCTAATGCATCCCATGAGAAAGGAGATATCCTATCTGTGTTATCTCCAAGACATTGCTGCCTTGATCACATGGCTGATGGAGTAGATGTCACTGTCTTTAACTGACTTTTTACATCTAGTTTCCCCATGTACAAGCTCATATTTGCAGAAACGTTCAATCAAAAGTCATTGTATTTTTCACCCCTTTTTTGATTACAGAAGCAAGTGTATGTGTTGGGAGGAAACATTATTTTGTCATTAGCAGCTCAGACTTGCTGGTGATGAAGCTTGTGTGTCACAAAACCAATCATGCTCACTGCAGATGAGTGATGGATCGTGGGCTTGAGGTGCGTCACGCATACTAAGAGCCTCAATGTCAGGTGTAAACGGTACAAATTTAAGTTAAGCAATAAATACAGATTTTTTTTTTTTTTTATGTTAGTGTAGAATCAGGTACTATTAGCCTTTAAATTGAGGGCAGATTTTATTTTGTTAACTCAGAAACAAATTTGACAGTCATTGTGAAGCAAAATACAAACTGCTTTTCTCAATTAATTCCACAAGAGTAATTCATAGTTTCATCAATTTCCCCTCAAAATGAGATAAAAAAAAATATTAAGACTGCAGAAACCATTTGAGTTATGTTGTCTTTCATCTTTCAGTAAACCAGATAAAACTCGAATCCTACTATGTGATGATTTTTACCCACTACCCACCAGTCTGTACCTGAAATGTAAAATTACATCGATCTGACTCTGAACTAACAAACATTTGTTAATAGAAGTTTGTTGCTGTTCACACATACAACATGCTGCAATGTTAAAAAAGTTACATTCATGTTAAATTTATCTTTGCTCAGCGAACAGTTTTATTTTTATCGTCATCCTCGTTTTTTTAAATGTTTTATGAAGTTTTTGCACGCATGCATCTCATTGCCATCTAAAACAAGGATTCAACATTTCACTTGTGAGCAAAGCAAAGAGCGGTTTTGTGTCAAGAAGTGCCTGCATGTGCCTTTTGGTATTTGCCTTAGGCATGACTTTGGTAATTTATAAGTTAAATTCTCTTTTTTTATTCATTTTATTCACCCAAATATTTTTTTTTTCTTTTAAACCCCCAAAACTAAACTGATGCATCCTTAATAATTTCAGTGACTCAATGTTAATATGTTATCATATTGAGTCTATCAGCAAGTGATTTCCTTTTAGTCTACTAAAATAATAAAAAAAAAAAAAATCTATATATTTTTTTCATTTATAATAAATTGTATATCATAGAAGCTTTTTATAGTGTTGTCATGAGTGTATTTCAGATATAGTTACCTTAGGTCATCAAGTTTGATAAATGTCACTCCCACTCCATGTTTCTGAGGAACTGACTAGCGTGTCAATAAAGAAGTGATTGCTCACTCACTGTTGCTAATATAAAGCCTTAGTCACAACTGCCTTTACGAGTGGTTTGGGGCTGTCTGCAGGGAAAAACGGGCACACCTGTTCGGGAAACAGAGACGGCCCGCATGAAATAGGAAGGTTGTGGACGACTAGGTAAGGCCGTAGAGCAAAAGAAATAACACATTTTTTGCGAAAGGCATGCTGCAGGTTGTAGTCAACACCTAAATACGTGTTAAGGTAAGTAACTATCTCTACACTAGAGCCTCATGAGTGATTTTCATATGACAAGTACAAGGTACACCTACTGCGTGGGATGTTGGGATGTGGTCAGTAAGGGAGCAGAACATTGCACCCGACTAATTACTAGAGTAGGGGTCACCAACTCTGTTCCTCAAAGGCTACCACCTGCTTGTTTTGCAGCTAATCCTGCTTCAGTAGATGCTGATTAGCTGTAGGTGAGCAGCAATTCCTGAAGTAGAGTCTCAAAACTGGATGGCTAGATAGCTCCAATATTACTCTCCATTTTTTGTTGCACTGCTAATGTAAAGTGGGGGCAAATTAGGGGCTTTAAGGTAGCGAGAGTGGAAACAAAGATGATGAAAAATGCGGGCTCACTCCACACCGTTCGCCCCGCCCACAACTCGGAGACAAAAATCTAATGAACGACTGCCGCTCTGCAGAAATATGATCTAGAAAGCAACATTTTGGGATTTTTTTTTGCCTAAAACGGCATAATTATAATTAAAAGACCACTGAGGACTCTTTAAAATAGATCAAAAGATGATTGGAGTGAAAGTTTGACATGGAGCCGCTCCTTTACACAATCCTCCATGGGCCTGGACTACTCAAAAACTCACAGCACATGTATGAGTCAACCCCCGTATAGGTTTATGCAACTAAAGCTTGATAAAAAAATACACCATATTTTATTTCCTCACATTTCTCCCCCTCCCCAACAAATTTTGAAAGGTATATCTGTCATGTCTATATCTGATCATTCAACAGATGCCCACAAAAAGCTTTGTTTGTAAGTTATGTTTTTACCTTGTTGCATCATTTAAAAAAAAAAAAGAAACTTCTCCATCTGTGCCAGCCCTGCTTATACCAACCTGAGATGAAGCACATTTTCCATCACCACAACCTGCTGCTGCAGTGACAGGAAACACCCTCTCATCTACCTCTTTGACCTCCACGTTTACTGCTCTTAATGAGAACAAAAACTTCCTGTGAGCGCGGCAGAGCCGCCTCTATGCCAACAATGACAGTGATGCTCTATAATTGTTTCCGAACGCTCTCTTTCTGTCTCTAACTGCACTCAATGAGCTGCTGTCAGGTCTGGGAGAAGCCGTTGCTGGCATGGCACTCGATGACAGCGAATGTACAAACCACAGGGGCAGACTATTTTCTGGCTGGGCTGACTCTCGATGGCAACAGTAAGCACCCTCTTGAGCTCCTCATATTTCCACCTTTAAAACCTGTCTGTTGACGTGGCAGACAGGAGCTGTAACGGCAGCAATGATCAGTCGTGTTACTGTGGAGTCTTCCCGCCTGTGTTTGCTGAGCATTATTAAATAATATTGCAGGAAATGTGTGTGGGATATTTTGGCACCTTAATTGCTACATTTGTGGATTTTGACACGCAGTGCTTGCATACTTTCATTTCCTATACCCTACATAGAATTGAAGGCAGGCGGGGACTGTTATGTAATGAAATGGGAGACTAATAATAATACAGAACACAGAGATATGGTCTAACCAGACAGGGGAGTTGAGTTACTTCAAGGGTGCTTTCAGAAATGAATGGTCCAACAGACTCATTTCCACTAAAAATGTTGGTTTAGTTTGCTTTCATATTGCACTTTTGCAATCAGGGAGAAATGTCAGGAAATGTTATGAAGTTACAAGCAGAACAAAGAACAAAGACTTAAAAAAGTAAAAAGGTTTCTCTGTTTTGTCATTAAATGTTAATTAGCACCTTCTGCCCCTTTCTTGACAGTATCTGGCCACAATGAGTCATTTTACTACCATTTAATTTGGATTGAGAGATTTTTTTTTTGTTTTTTTCCCAATGAAAATGCATAAAATTTCCACCACTTTCTTTCTATTGTTTGTGCAAAATGGTTTGTTTGCATTTGAACTGCTCCAGGGTTCTGTCCCAAATGGAGTGAGAGCTTTTTTTCCCCCATCAATTATTAGTCCACATTTACTGAACAAGCAATGAAATCCTGCCAAAGTAAATGGGTTTAAGAAATGGATTATAGTGCCAACCGAATGGCGACCTGAGATACACAAGGTCAGCACCACAAACAAGTAAATGTGTAAGAACACAATGACAGAGATGGACCAAATTCACACAGTTTAGAACCACGTAAATATATTCTCTTATTTCACAAACAAACTAACAAGGTCTTGTTATGAAAAAGAGAAACCTCTACAGTTTTCCTCAACAAGTAGCAGCTTTGATTTGAAGGTCTGGCTGTTTACATCCACACTGTCCAGCTTTTCTAGGTCCCGATTGATGCACGATGTTCTATGTCTTTAGAGATCCACTCTGATGAAAATGGTGTTTTTGTTGTTTTTCAACATGTTTTAGTGGCATTTTTCTTACAACGGAGGACAGGTATAAAGTAAATGAAGGTTAACATTGCATTTCTGAGTAATTCTTTGTTCAAATTATTGTGAATCTGGAGCAGTTGCAAAAAGGCCGAGGGAAAAAGTTTGTTGGCGTGACGTAGGAGCAGTAACCGGCAGGCCACAGCCTCCTCGCTTCACTCCATTCTGATGCTTGAGTTTGCAGACGAATGTCTCTGTTTTCTTCGACAGAGCTGACATCTGGTACAGCACCACTAATAATTGGTTGGATGTATGAAGGCCAGCAAAGTAGTTGAAGAGACTGTAAAAAGATGGATGGCGGGGAATGGAGGCAGACTCACTCCACAACTCAGAGGTGAATTTCTACTGAACTCCTGCAGAAACTATGTCAAAGAAAATTGTTATTTCTTTTTTTTTTGCTAAAAACAGCATAATCACAATTAAAAGACCACTTGGAACTCATTGAAAATAGATCAAAAGATGATCGGAGTGGGACTTTAAACTCAGTTTGTAATTCATCACATCCTTTTCATGTTTATGAGCTGGTTGCAGCCTCCTTGTTTAGCTATTGATGGTTTCCCCACAAACTTCCTTTCCTAAATGACCAAACAGACTTTACAGTCTTGATTAACCAACATAAAAAAATGTATTAACTAGATTTTGGACTCTTTATAAAAGTTGCTTTGATTTTACTCCTGACTGTGATATTAATAGACATTAGCCATGGAGGCAAAATTGAGATTTCATAGTTCATATAAATGAATATTAAAATAAATTGGGGGTGGTCACTTGAATCCATTTATTTTCCAGTGTTTTTCCTCCCATTGGTGCATAATTGGAAAACTTGTGATTAAGGAGAAAATGACTATGGAGAAATGGAAAATAAATTCACAAATAATTTGCATCTATTAAAACAAAACTTAGATTTATACTATATTATCTAAACAAACCCCTCATCAATCATCTAGTGGCAGTACAAGTTATTTAATATAGTAATCAGTTATTATAATTGTGATGTTGCTTTAGAACAAAGCTGAAAAGGGATAAATGCCAGGCAACACGATTATTTCTACGGAGAACCTTTTCTCTCCAGCTTTGAAATGAAAGAAGAAAACAATAGGTACATTTTTCCTGCTCGTCTGTTTCCACCTACTCGTTTCTAACCCCTCTGAGGACTTCCTGTCCTTGAATGGGATGCCAAGATGCTAAAAGCAAAGCTACTTAGTGCTGCTGAGGGAGCTGAAGAGAGCTGTCTGTGCTTCCTAAACTTATTCACCTTGCCAGGCTTTTTTTTTTTTACTTTTTACTTTTTGGACCCATAAATGAAGGTAAGATTTATTAATCATTGTCTTTACAAAGTCAAAGACAGAAGAATCAGAGATGCCAGAAAAGAAAAAAAACTATTATTTCAACCTATCAAGGTTGAAGGGCCATTTTTACATCAGTTTATCTTCAGAAAGTATACTTAGAATTTTTTTTTGCATATGTTTTAGGTAATAAAAATGCTAAAATACTACAATGTTCAAAGAGAGCATGTCTGACTCTTCAGATCTGTTTCAACATGTTTATGCAAACATATCAATTCTGCTTATTTGTAGGTTTAATACCTGTATTACATAACCACCTTCACAGGTCAATTCTCTTTTTAAAGTAACTATGTGAAATCCTCAAAATATTTTTTTGTGTTTCTAAGAGGCAGAACTGTACTGTTGTTCAGAGGATTCCTGTTGATTGTGTAACAGACTTGAAGCGGTAATAATTAGTTGCTGAAATGTATAATTGCTGTATTTTTTAGAGTACAAAATTGCAGTTTTTTACACAGTTTGGTTTGGAATGCAACTTATACTCACGTGTGACTTATATGTGATTTCAAATATATATATAGATATATATCTATATATATATGCTTATGCATTTGTTATTTTCCTACAAATAACAACCACTAGGGGGCACTGTAGGTGAGTGTTTTAGTATTTGCAACTGACAGCATAGCAGAAGAAGAAATTCAGTTTTAAGCTAAGTTCTCACGACGTTTGGCAATGCATGTTTAAACGCTAACTTTCAATAAAGAGTCGGTTTAAATGTGCACAGAAATGTGTAAACACGTGTTTTGGGCTTACACTTTCAAAACGCTCATGTTTACATGCAGCCATTCCCGTTTTTAGACTGCACATTAAACACACGTTGCATGGAAATCTAGGTCAAACTTTGATCAACCATGGACACAATTATGGATTACGTCCTGTTTAGTTCACAGAAGTACCACCCGTTTGAACATGGAGGAGGAATAAATAATTGCGGTTTGTGTCACCAAGTTTTTTGGAACTGAAAGTAAAAGACTGAAGCAAAATTCAGGAAATGTGGACATTTTGCACCTTTTTTTTTAACTATGATTGGCTAACGTGCTAATATACAGTAGCAAAAGTAAAGAAGAGGAAGTCCTCCTTGCCTGTCCAGTGTGAACACCATGGATGAAACTCATCACGTTGGTGTGTCCGTGTCTTAAGACTCGGCTTGACAAAATTGTCCAAAAAGTGACACAAGCTTTTAGAATTCTACGGATTTAGTGATTTGAAGTGAAATAAAGAGTTGAGGTTCTCTGAACAATTGTTTGTATGCTTTTTCAGTTCCTCTTATGTTTCACTAAGTTAAATAATCATTAGTGTGTAATAGTCGTGGAGCGTATTTAGTTTTAAATGTCCGTTCTAGTTCCCATATTTTGTTTAGTAATTTTCTCCTAATAGTGTGACTTATTTAAGTTTTTTCTTATTAATTATCCTTTTTCTTTTGGTATCTGCAACCAATACTTATAGATTGATTTCTTCCAGATTAGAATTAACTAATACATTTAAGACTGTAATAAGTCAATTTTGTGTGAAAGACTTCAAAAAACTGGATTTTGCAATTAGCTAAAAAATGATGATAACTTCCAAAATCTAAGGACATTTTTAATAAAAAAGTTTAAGGCAAACGAGACCTAAAGTTGAATAATTTTAAAAACTAATCCATAGGGATTACTCACACACTACAAACAGAATAATCTGATAATCTGAGCTGTTCTTGGAGACTGTTCCTACTTCACAAGGGTAATTCAATTTTTTATTAACTAATTGCTCTTTTCAATTTAAGTTGGTGGCTTAAAAAAATTCTGGCACTCAGTTAATATCTTGATTTTTAAATAAATTATAATGAACACTATGATTTCTTGGCAATTTTCTAATCTGTTCATTTAATATTTGACATTTGCAGAATTTATATACATTTTTTTTATCTTTAACACAACTTATTTTTACTCTAAAATGAGTTCCACTCTAGTGATGAGAGTCAGTCATGAAAAAAATAACTGCAAATTAGATCCATCTCCTCACCATGTATGACAGCTGCATTGTTCTTCTTCTTCATTCACAGAAATAAGCTGCCAGCTGGCGAGCCTGCAGGCTGCCAGAGATGCTAACATGCTGCATGGATATTTGCTGAATTCTATTTCTCATTTTTTGAATCATGCATATTGCTCTGATATGTATACCGCTTTGCAGTACAGCTGACTTTGCACTTTGAGGTGAGCTGTCACCACAGAGACCCGACATAATCTAGTACATTTTATCACACAAGTACACACTACTTAATTCCACATATAGGCATTTTTCACTTTTTCCCAAGCCAAACTGCTGGAGCAGCAGTGAGAATGAGTCACTCCAAGAGAAGAATTGGATTAACTACAGCTACTAAAATATTAAAGAGGGACACATCAGCCAAACTTCACTTCCAGCACAATCACACTCCTTCTAAAGCTGTTTAAAGAGCATCAGCTTCATGATGTGGCAGAGGGACATTTCCAATGCAGGTCCCCCATCCACAAAGGGACAACAGTCATGTGAAAGGGCAGTGAGAGATAAACAGGTTTCAGCATGTGCAATAAAATATACATATAAAATAATCAGATTGAGTTTATTGTTTTACCTTCACTGAGACAGATGACAAAGTCCCACTGTGAGGTACTACTGAGGAGCAGCAGCTGGAAAAGATTCATAGATGAATAAATAAACACTTTGACACTGTTGACTTATTCATGCTAAGCTTTCAGCTGCATAAATAGTTTTTTTTTTCTTTTTTTTGGTGCCAGCTGAGAATCCTTGAAAGCCAAATGTGCAAATCAAATAAGTTCATGAAAAATGAATTTCCCTTTTGAAAGAACAACACTGAGGGCAAATCTATTGTGTGATTAATACAAACAAACACCTGAATCAGCTTTCAACAGTTTTTGATGGAGAATATATTTAATAATGATCTGTTCAGTTTGCACTGATGAAATCTTGTGGATTCCCGTCTGACTGTCAGATGTAATTCAAACAGTTGTCAATGACTGCATGCAGAACTCATTTTGTTCAATACCTCCTAAATAACACACACTCTTTGACCCACTGTAACTCTTCATTTGTCGCAATAAAGGTGGATCAGCTGACTCCAACTCAGCTGACTCCAACTCAGAGAAAAGCAACTTTGCATCTTACTTAAAATTTTACAAACATAAAGTGTTGCAAAACGCTGCAAACCTTCTTTTCTCAATCCACCAGAATCACCTGATTGATAAGCATTTCACTGCTGCAAAGTGTTGCACATCATATTGGTTGCTTTGCTCTGCTTTGGAATCCACTAGAAATATGTCGATTGTGTAAAAGGCTGAAGTGTTACAGTAGTTGAAAGAATATAAATGCTAGATGGTTGAAATAAATGTGGTGTTCACTTGACGACATATTTCAGACATACTGTGATGCTGCCACATGCAGCATGGGTGCTGGTCATGACGCTTCGATGCTCCATCCAAAAAACAACTTAAAAAAAATGTGCAAGAAATTATCTTTTTATTGATAAAGTTTTGTGTTGTTTTTTTTTTTTTTAGAAGGAAATGAAAATCAAACAGCCCGACCAAATTTTTTTAGTCACTTTAACATTACCTTTGTTTAAAAGAATGTTCAATAGGTTTAAAATTATAGTGCAGTCATACGGTTTTAGCTTAAAAAATTGCAAATTGTTTATGATATAAAACACATTTGTTGGTACAGAAGCAAAAGATACTTGGTAAAAAAATGAATCTTAAAAGCAATGTCTTATTTTCTGTCTTCCAAACAAATAAATAAATAAATAATCTC
>NC_050521.1:17115985-17127120 GCF_002922805.2 Oryzias melastigma
TTTTCAAAGGGGGTTGTTTTTCCAGTGTGGCCTTGAATCTATGTAAATTACTCTGATGTTCTTAAAAAAAAACAAAAACTTTATTGAAGCATTTTAAAAAATATATATTATATGATTTCTTTTCGATGACCATTTTTCCTTTTTAAACAAACCTAAAAATGAGGGACAGAGCAAGCAGACCCGTGTCGGTCACAGAGTTTTATTTTATTTCAAAGCTGAAGAATGGCTCTGGTCTATTGGTGACGGACCAGCAGTCGCTGAGGGCGGAGTCAGTGAGGGTGCCTAGATGACTTGGTTCAGGTAAGAAGATATTTAGTTCAACCAGGGGTATCAGACTCCAGGCTTCCATGGCCAACATCCGGCCCTTCCTGCTGTAGATCAACTGGATCAGGTGCCAGTTTTAAGCTAAAGTGGCAAGTTAGTTGGAAAACATGTCGGATGGTGGCCCTCAAGACCGTTCTAGGCGATGTCATGGGGTTCATGCCAGTGGAGACAGCCAAAAAAATAAATAAATAAAACTACTGTAAGGCCATGAAGTTACATTTACACATTTCACTGAGTGAAAGCACCCCTCTGTGTTCTTATTAGCTTATGACTGAAAAAAATACTAAATGTTCTCTAAGAAAACTTCCTCAGAGTTGTGGCAGACTCATATTCAGGATTATTTAGTCAGCAGTCCTACATACTTTCTCACCATGTGGCTAATATTGGAGAGCGAGTTTCATATCACTGTTGGGACAAACTGGATTACTCAAAATTGACAGAAATACATTTTAAATCTGCTGTGTGGCAATTTTATGTCCAAGCAGGTACGTGCACTTAAAAGAAACTCCACTATTCATCCCCTTAGGGCAGTTAATTAAAGGCTGGTTTGAGATCAGTTGATTAGTGGACTGTGAGCGCAGAGCACATTGTTCACTGTCTAATGATAAAACTAGATTTAATGCACTTGCTGAACGTTTTAATCAGTCATGTCTGCCTTATTTTTCTTACATGTAGCCGACTGTGACTGCAAACGCATTGGTTTTTTTATGAAACTGCAAGTGCTTGGTGCTGCGGTTTGAGTTGGATGTAGGAGGATAATTAAAAGGAGAGCCAACATGAGCGGCTCAGAGTCTTTCGTTATGCTCCATTAGAAGAAGGGAGCATCAGTGGCTTAATGCATCCAGAACCAGCTGTGGAAAAGGAAAGAGATGTGTGGGGTCCAAGTGGACCCACTAATGAGCTGCTTTTAAAGACACAGCTCTGCTTGTTCTCCCGGAAGACTGAGGCTAAAGAGAAAAACATACATGTAAGCGCACACACACACACAAACGGTCAACTGGTTACCATCCACTAAAGCTCTTCCCGGCTAATGAAAAGAGAAGAGGGATGCAGCTGTAAGGAGACATAAGGGCAATTGTATGCGTGAAGACATAACACTATGAGTAACGACTGGGATGGAGGGTTTAAAGGAGGGTAACCGAGCAGGAACGTTTGACAAAACCCTTCCTGCAATCTCCTCAGCACCTTACAAAGGCGGCTTCCGTTGGAAGTGTGCTCCACCTTCATTAGCGGCTGAAAACAACAGGGTTTGACAGTGCACAAAACACTTCACACAACAAAAATGCACGCACATGAAAATGAAAACCCATTAATTATAATCCTTTAAAGTTTAATTAAGGGTCAAAAGCAATTTATTTTTTTCCTCCTTATTCTTTTTCAAACATATTTTGCCAAATAAAAATTAATCTGTAATGAGGATTGATTTTGTTTTTTGTTAAGCAATTCTGACGTTATTTTGAGTAGAATATTTTTAAAAAATTGCCAAAAAGAGATGGTTTTAGTCAATAATATTTGCATTTCATTGCCTGACACTAAGCTGTTTAGGCTCATCACTATACACAAACGGCTACACTTTCAGAAGAATCACCAACAACTCTAAAATGCATATTTTTGTAATGAAAACCTGATAGAAAATCCCCACAGACCTGCAGAAAACATGCACACACCCATCGAGGCCCAGCTGGGCCATGAAACCAAAAACTTGCTGTGAAGGCAATGGTGCTAACCGCCACACCGAACATGCAGCTTAATTGCATGCTGTGTAAATAAATGATAATGATCATGAATTAAACAAACAAACAAACAAACAAATAAAAAAAATCATGATATTGTTAGAGGCAAAACTCTCCCTGCATGTTTCTAATGAGTGAAATGAAAATTAAATGAACACCATGACAGTACAGCTCTGTAAACTCCATGTAGGTGTTTGTTTGCACATTCCTCCGAGCGCAGCTGTCTCCGCCATTAACATTTAAGTTAACCGTGACTCATTTAACTTAGTTAATTCTTTTGGCAACACATCACAATTAAAAAAGCAAAAGTCTGTTAAAGTTGCTCTAATGAAGCTAGCAGGCTGCAGCAGTTTGGCTCCTTAATTAAAAGCTGCGGTAATCAGCAGCTTCACTGCCTGGATCCTTTTAACTTGTTTCACATGTTGATCCTTGCTCTGATTTCTCCAAGTTATTGCTGTTTGTGCATCAAATGAAGTAGCATTCTCTTGAATAAATGACTCAGAAAACTCCTCAACTCACAGAGAACAATATTTGCTCTATGAAGGTGTTTTTATTTCTTATCCCATTAAATACCTAGCATTTTGTGATATCATTTTATTTAAAACACAATATATTGTTGTAGGGTGTGCATGTGGAAGTGATTGTGCCATGTGACCTACTCAGGGTGTACCCCACCCTCAGCCAACAGTCAGGAAAGGCTCCAGCAACTCTTTGACCCCTAAAAAGATAAAGCAGGTTAAGAAAATGGATGGATCTCACTGGTTGAACGTTCACAACAAAAACAGTTTATTTTAAAACCTGATCTTCCAGATAATAAAACAAAAACACAGTTTTATTCATGAATCAATGAGGATTCTGTCAGATAAGACAATCAAAGGTGTTGTATTGATTTACAACGAGAAAGGAATCTGCTTCAGCAGTCAGAGACGTTAGCATGACTGCAAATCATCAATCATTGTTTCAGAGAGGTTTTTGCATCAGCAGCCTGTATTGATTATGGCACTCAGTGTTAAATGACTCATTTATATATTTTCTGAAAATATTAAACACATCTCACATTCACACTAAGGCTGTGAATTAGAAAGTGTGTCTTTTCTGTTCATGCGTATCCAGAGGGAAAAAAGAAATCTTTGACAAGATAAACAAACAAAAGAAAAACAAGTGCTGCCTTGAGGTTTTCATCTTAATTTTGAAGTTCCACAACATTCAAATCCAATCAATATATTTTCAGGAGGTCCATACGTTACCAATTAAAAAATAAAATAAATGTCAGCAACAGTAATACTTTTACTTTAAACTTTCTTGTGTACTCTTTTTTTTTAAATTTATGGTGTGACATTCTACTACCCAACAGCACAACTCACTGATGAACAGGTGACTCACATCATGCTTCACTGACTCTGGATTTAAGTTGATCCAGTTAATGCAACGTCGCCTGGAGCTTAAACTCCACTCGAGTAATAACTAATTCAAGGATGACACAAAGTCATAAAGGTCAAGTGACATTACAGTTTTGATGTGAAACAAGACAAAGAGCAAAGCCCTGAGGCTAACTGAGACTGCCCTACTAAGTACGGCTAAAATATGATGTAGAAAAAAAAATAATAAAACCAAGAAAAAAAGTTCATGTAAATGAATTGTCTCTAAAAAATGCAGGATTTCTACCTTCTGTTATTCAGTATACCAGAGGCTCAGTATTGTTACTATGTATCAACTGCAAATGTACAAACACAAAACATTACTAGCACTTGCCACTAGAGGCGCTGTGAGCCAGTAAACAATGAATAACTTGCAATGATATTCTGATAAAATAGCTGAAAGAAAGCTGTAGAATTAAAGTGTGACGTTTGTCTAAAGTGAATATATTCATGTCTTAGAAAGAGCTTTGGAGACTGCCAACCATTCACAGTAAAGTCAGTATGAAACCTTCAATATTTCAAATATCAAAGGGTTAGAAAGGACTAAAATAAGAAAGTAACCTCAAAACAAAGATGGATTTTACCATTTTATTTCTGAAGGCTTTGATGTTTATGACCATCATAAGATGTTTTTTTAATCAAAATTATCACGTTTTTATAGCTAAAGATAAAAACTAAATGTTTGCACAGTAGGGTAGTTGAAGTGCACATGGATAAGTCTCTTAAAAAAATCTGGCCTTTTTAAGGTAAGACTTGGAAAAATAGAGAAATGCCAAGAAAACATGTTATACTCTGTCAGTCATTTCAAGTCCTGATCCAATCATCTTGTAATCTACTGTGAAAATGTTCCCAGTGTTTTTTTTAATTATGATTATTCCGTTTTGGGCCAAAATAAAAAAAACCTGTGTCGTTTTCCAGGACATAGTTTCTGCAGAGCGGCAGCAGTTCATTAGAAATTTGCCTTTGAACTGATGGCAGGACCGTTGGTGCAGAGTCAGCCTTCCCATCATCCCTTTGTATCCCTGCTAGCTTACAGCCCCTCACAACTGCCATCTAACATTAACGGTATAACAAAAATGGCGAGCAATATCAGAGCTATCTAGTCGTACAGTTTTGAGAGCTCAAAACGAAGATATACGTAGATCTAAGTGGCTGCATCGCTATGGAGGGAGCTTTTGTCTCACCTTTTGTAGTTTGTACGTCACAACTACAAGCTTTTTTAAAATGCAGTTTTTCGTCATCTCCTGATTCACAATGATTTGAACAAAAACATACTCAGAATTACAGTTTTAATCTTAATTGTCTTCATATTTGTCCACCATTAGGAGAAAAGTGCCACAAAAACATGTTAAAAACACCAAAAACACGTTTCATTGGAGTGGATCTTTAAAGTTTAAAAAACCTATGGTATTGACACAAGCGTCAGGTTGTCCTATTTTCTGAAGTGATTCTTCTTTGGCTTTTGGTTTTATTCTAGCGGATAACTGCTTTCTGATCATGTGTAATTCTCCGTCTGATGCCATCTATTGCAACATGACTTTATCTGTTTCATGACCTTACCAAGAAGTCTACTCATCTGATTTTCATGAAGGTGGCAGCTCTGAGGCAGAAGATCTGACCTTAAAAAAATCTTTAATTTTCCACTAATGTTGGCAAAAGATAATTAAATAGCGATCTTAAGATTAGGGGAGTGAAAAATGACAGGACAATTAAATAGGGTAGTTGAGCTTTTATTAGGCTGAACTGTGTGGAAAGATCCGTGTTTTGCTCGGTCAACAAAAAATGATTATGACACAAGAGTTTTCTAATTTAAGTTTTTGTCACAGATCTAAATAAATTGGGTCTGTTTGATAAAAGAATTAAAAAGTGAAGGCATAATTGAGTAAAAAATGTAGTATCTGTGGATAATTTTTATAATGGGAATAAATACGGGTTTTGGAAAAACCTCCCTGTTTCATCTCATTTGTGGACTTTTTTCCATTTCTCAAGTCCAATGTTCCCTCTCAAACTGTGCTGTCACGAAGGCCTCTGAAGGTATTTGTCAGACTCCTGCGGGCGATTTACCCACTGACAGGGAGTTTAGTCAGTATTTGTCAAGCTACAGTTTGACAAAAACTGGCTAAAGATCAGCTCTGGAGGAAGGTGCCAGGTGCAATCTGTAATGACCAGACCTGCAGACTCCTGTCAGAGAATGGAGCGGCTGCAGGATTGCATTTTGTTTCGTACATTTTTTAGTTTTAAAATGATCTTTAAATTGATCCGTAGAGTTTGAGTTTAACAAGCCTGTTTTTTGTCTGCTTGACATGTATCTTGGAGTCCCTGGAGCTATTTTGGATTCATCTAAACAACATTGAGGTGCTTGATTTTATTTTCACTGACAAAGATCTGTTCAGAAAGTTGTCCTGGATTGTCTGTTATCTGGACAGCATGAGCAGATTTCTCTAAAAGACACATTTTACTCTGCAGAGAGCTGGTATTGCATAAGTGCAGAGCTTGTTTATCCCACACAGAGACACAGATGTTGACTGCCTTCTCTGGTTGTAGAAAATGGTGTGTGTGAATCATTGCACAAAAGCTTTTTTTTTCTATCACTGACAGAAACAGACCATTTTTGTGTTTATATGAGCGACAACAAATGGGGTAAACAGGTGTCAATCTCTTGTGCATATCAAGGGAAAGCCCTTTGGTTTGTAGGTTGAAGCTCGTTTGAAGATCAAAATAATTGGAGCAGTTTTCCACATTGGGAGTCACACTTAAAGACCCAATTCCATGGAAATTGTATTTTTAACATGTTTTGTACAACATATTTAAATTAATTTAAGATCAAAACTGGATTTCTGAGTATTTCTTATTAAAATTGTGTTGGATCAGGAGAAGATGGAAATTTGCGGAACGAAAAAGCTCAAGTTTTGGGAGTTGGGGTTGTATGGAGCTGTGAGAAAACGGGAGACAGTGGGTTGGATTTTAACGCAGGCTTACTTACGTCTGCGCCAACAGTCCCATCTACAACCCAGAGATGCATTTCTAATGTGCTCCTGCTGCGAAGCAATGTTCTTAAAAAAAAAAAAAAAAAGCTTTTTCATTTTGCCTTTAAACTATATAAAAATAAATAAAAGTCCACTTAGAATGATTTTACAATACAAAAAAAATAAATAAAAAATATAGTTGGAGTGCGTCTTTAAGTCCTACATGCATAGACTTGAGACTTAGCTTTAAGTTTATAAAGAAAGTGAATTTGATTATTCTTATTTGTCATCTCCAGTTTAAGTAAATTACTTTTAAAGAGTAACTAATTACTTTATCTTTTGACATACAGGTGAATTCAAATTCTCAGCTTTACAACAAGGGTGTTTCAGTCATTTGAACCATTTATCATGTCACTGAAACAGCGGGAATCACCTCTACATCAAAGTCTCATTTTACTTTCTTTCTTTTAGAGCTGACTGGATACTTTGGTGAAACCAATATCGGCTGCTTTCACAGCATTTACCACCTTTTAAAATCCTTTATTTGTATGTTTTCTAGAAAACAGAAATACGATTTTTTGCTCTTTTTTTAGAGAGGGATTGTCTGTTACATTGGTATCAGCAGGAAGCTGCAGGAGAAGCCTTTGTGTTAATCCTTCTTGATCTTTCTGTTGCCTCCGAAAGAGTAAATCACCAAATCCTAGTTTTTGAGCCTAATGAACTCTCTGGCACAGTTTTGGACTGGCTTAGATCCTATTCCTATTTATCTCTGCAAACTTGTAAAGAATTCTGGCAGCAGGAGGAAGCCAGCCCCCACCGCTTCTCCACTGGTGATCCACAGGCCCCCATTTTCTTTTGGCCACATCTTTAAGCCCTATCATTCGCTCACATTTTTTTTTCATCCTTTCTATCTGATGGTAAACAGCTCTTCCACCAGACAATAGACAGTGTTATCTGTCTGTCTCAGAGACATCTCTGCTTTGATGAAAGGTTAATATCCTCAATTTTATCTCTTAAAGACAGAAGTCCAGATCTTTTCTGCCTCTGCTTCTGTACAGGAATGCTCCACACTCAACTTAGAATTGTCAGTTATTGAACATGCAGATTTGGGAAGAAATTTGGGGATCAGCATTGATGACCCTTAACAGCTTCACCGACAAAATCTCTTCCATTTCTCATGTATGCACATATTCTCTCTGCAACATCATAAAAACCAGTTTCTACCTGTTTACCACAACTTCTTACTAAGTCGCTTGTCACCTCTTGGGTGCAATGTTCTTTTGAGCACCCTGCAGAATCTTGTTATAGTGTAATGTACTCTACACGCAAAGCTGGCTCACTTCCAATACATTAGAATAGTCAAAAGTGCCCTTTTCTGTACACATACAAAAAAAAAAATATCTCATATTTTGACAATTCTTGCAACTGAGATGTTTTGTGATATACATTATATCTATATTTTTGGTTCGCACAGCAAATGCTCAACTTTCTACAGGTTATCTTTGACTTAGGCAAGACCCTTCACACTACTGCCTTGACCCTATATAACCATTTGTATTATATTCGATACACACATTTTTGAGACCCCTATCTCAGTAGAGTGATCAAAACTTTCCTTACAAACACGTTGGATCCAACTTGGTCCATGTTTTCTATGCTGTAGTTCTTCATCATTCCACTAGAGGCAGTAGAAGGTTTTTTTTCCTCCTCATTTCAAAATGGCTGCCCTCATGAAACCTTAAAAACACTTTTGACGGGAACAAATTGAGCTAATTTTCACAATTAAATTGTGAGAATAACTCATCTGTTGTTCATTTTTTTAAAACTACTACTTTCTATTGAAAGAATGAAAAATTATGTGATAAAAAATTATGTATAATCCAGTTACAATATGTTAAAAATATGTGAATCACTTTGAGACAATGGGCTACTAAGTCGTTTTTTTATTTCTTCTTTTTTCTGATCAATCATGTCTATATTTTGTCTTCTAAAGCTAATATTATTTATTATGGATTACATCAAAGGGCTTGAAAAACACCTTAATTAAAAGAAAACGTATTTTCTCCCAATTTGTTGATGCAGTAGGCTTTACAGGGTGGGCCAAATCTGGGTGTCCCTGTGCCAGTCCCCAGCCCGGATAAAAAAGTGAACAACATCCACAACTGGGCAGTGATGTCCAAGCTAGCGGAAGAAGCTGAATGCAGTGGTGTAAGCCACTCTGGATTTGAGAGCAGAAACACACTGCAAAGGGAGGGCCTGCATTACATTATAATGTATAGATTTCCAATCAGATTCAACTTGTGCTCAGGAGTGTAAACATGTTTGGTGATGTCGTATATATGGGGATTGAGTCATTGATTGCTTCTTTCCTTTTCGTCTCTAGACTTATTTAGATCAGGCTTCACATTATTAAAACAAGACGATAAAACCTTAGAGCTGGCCATCATGCCAGTTCAGAGAAGGTCAATGTGGACATTAAGAACCTTATTCCTCATTCTGGTTTCACTGCTCAGCAGCTCATGAAATCCAATGGATCCTCTCAGCCGCTGACTCAAGCCTGCAAAACACTTGACCTCTGGAAATGATGCGGATGACAAGAACTACATGATGTGGTTGGTGGAGATTTGTATACATCAATTTAAAGTTTAAATTTGACAAATGGATGCAGGCGGTTACATTATACAGGCTGTGAGGGTTGAACACAACATGGATCGGAAAGGATCAAAAGCTTAATTGGCTGCTGAGCCTCTCTGCAAAGGATATCAACGGCTTTAGAGTCTTATGATCACAATCTGTACCTTCTTCCTGCAAACTTCATGTGGATCCTCCATGACAAGGTCATTGCAAGGAATTGTTATTTTTATTGTTTGTTTTTTTGACAGCTAAAAAAAAAAAAAAAAAAAAAATCATGGAAAGAGACATTTATCCGACTATTTATTTTAATATGTGCAACATTAAGAAAATCCGAGTTTTATTTGAAAGCTTGGCAAAATGATTTGACTATGGCTTTTCCCCCCAATATTTGCTGTAGCTGAAACAACTTCCATTAGACGTTTCCCTGAAAAGTAAAACTGACAAAAAATAATGGTAGTGATTATGTTAACAGAGGGTAAATCTATAGATTTATATCTAGATTTATATATATTGAAAAAGGCTTATCACTGCATAGTATCCATTTGATAAAAATTAACAAACAGTTTCAAGCTATTTTTATATCTCACACAGTTCACAGAACACTTATTTTTTTAAATATTTCACAAAAAATATACCAAATATTTTAATAGATTAATAACTAAAAGCAATTTGAACTCTAAAATCTGAATAAAATGTTAATGAACTTAAAAAAAGATTAAACTAATAATAGATACAAATCCAAAATGTGATGAAACATGTCATCAATCTAAAAGCTGGATATATAAATGAATTAAAGACGACTGGAAGTCATAAAACACAACTGCCAAACTGTGTCTAATCTAAGCACACGTCTGTATTCACATTGTTATTACAACGTAGCTAAGTTATTGTTATTTAGACTGTGAAGATTCTTAATCATTCAGGTAATGAAAATGCAGGTTTTGTATTTCTTTTTTTTTTTTAGTGCAAACAGAGATTGCAGCCTCATCCTTATTTATCTCCTTCACAGATACTAAACTGTGGTGTGCAATTAAGAGACGAACCAGAATCTCAGAAAGCAACTTTATTTTTAAAGACTGTTATTTTTTCTGGATTCCATACGGATCTGTATTCAGTTATATGTACTGCCAAATGTGTTAATTGCATGTGAACAACAGTTAGCACCAGTCAAACAAGTCCCTGCAGGTTTTTCTTTTTTTCTTTTTTTTATCTAATAAGGCAAACTTTTGTAACCATATAAAACAAAAATATTTTGGACAATTTGTCACATAATCTTTACTTTAAAATACTTTTAATAAACAGAAAGCGACTTTTTGCAAGCAATTTTCTAAATATGTGCAGAATTTTTTTCTTGGGCGTATGGAAGGATTAGGACTAGAGTTAGTAAACATATTATTAAAAATTGTATGCATCACCTGAGGAATGTAGCAAAAGTCAAAAGCATCTTATGTAGACTTGACCTGGAGATGATTATTCATGTTTTTATTTCTTCATATTTAGATTCTTGTAATTCAATTTTTACCTGTTTTAGCAAAAGCTCTTTAAAATTTCAACAACTTATTCAAAACTCTGTGACTTTTTAACAGGAACCAATAAATGAGCTCACATTAATGTCATCTTAATATTTGCTCCCAGTTAATTTAGAAGTGATTTTAAAATTTTGCGTGCACTTGGATACACATACATGTGTCCAACATGAATTTCCATCAGTTTTTATGCTTGGTTGCACATAAATACAAGCAAATAACACCAGCCTTAAAAAAAATGTCCGTCCTTCTCAGTTTAAACTGCTTTTTTCTGCCCACTTTAACCAGATTTAGCCACAGATTAGCCAACAGTTGATTGGGTGCACACAAGAAGCAGGGAGATGTTGTTTTTTTTACATTGATGGGCTTGAGTCCATGCTGTGTTGGTTGCTGGGAGTCAACATGTTGTCTGACAACAGCATATATAATCTTTTCCATATGGAAGTGTTTGTCAACAACATTTATTCAGTGGAAGCAGCAAATCTGGTCTGCTTGAAGACGCCTAGCTCAGAGAAAGTTGGCTAGAATAGATGT
>NC_050521.1:17127228-17131508 GCF_002922805.2 Oryzias melastigma
TTTGATACACACACATGTGTCCAACATGAATTTCCATCAGTTTTTATTATTGGTTGCACATAAATACAAGCAAATAACACCAGCCTTAAAAAAAAAAAAATGTCCGTCCTTCTCAGTTTAAACTGTTTTTTTCTGCCCACTTTAACCAGATTTAGCCACAGATTAGCCAACAGTTGATTGGGTGCACACAAGAAGCAGGGAGATGTTTTTTTTTTACATTGATGGGCTTGAGTCCATGCTGTGTTGATTGCTGAGAGTCAACATGTTGTCTGACATCAGCATATATAATCTTTTCCATATGGAAGTGTTTGTCAACAACATTTATTCAGTGGAAGCAGCAAATCTGGTCTGCTTGAAGATGCCTAGCTCAGAGAAAGTTGGCTAGAATAGATGTTAAGATTACCCCTGACTTGGCAGCATGACTGCCAAAGCAGCAGACGTCTGGGTTTAGAAAAATTAGCATGAATGTTTAATATTTGTTTTCATGAATATGACACGCATGGTTAGGAAATCCAGAAGAAAAAACATTTGAATTTGCATGCAGGAGCTTTGCTCCACAATTTTTGTAAAGCAGATGCATACCAGCAGCAGCAACACACTGACACAATACTTTGTTGCTTATATCAAACTGACTTGTTCTTGTCAAAATGAACACCCAGCCCCCATCCACCTGAGAGCTGCTGCACCTCTTCATCTTCAAAAGCTCAAGAATCTCTGATCTCACTTTACGTATCCCACCGTTCTACTTTATCGGTACAAAGACACGGCGGGATTGATAACATAACCCTCTTGCTCCCCGAGTTTTTAGAAAGCTGCAGCACTTTTACTGCTGAGAGGAAGTCCAAAAGTGATGTGGAAGGTCAGGCTGCCCACATCCACCTCATTCCCCCGAGAGCAGGTCTGGATCAACGTGAGGACGAAGCCGCTGGACTCATTCAACAGCAGCGTTGTTGCTCTGTGAGAATCAGACACACTTAACTCTCACCTCCTGCTCTATAGCTGTCACCGCTCAATCAAACTTCACTTTCTCTTTCCTAACAAGCTCCAGTTTGTCCTCTCAGGGTTTCAGGGATTTCCACGGTTCCTGATTTTGATTTTGTGCAGCCTTATCTTCAGGTTTGGATCTGCAGTCAGCGTGCGAGTCTCTGCAGATGTAGACTCATTACTGATAGTCCAGACAGAGGGGGGTACAATTTGGCTTTGTGCAAACTTTGGCTCTCTGAATACAGATCGTGTTGTTATGCCTCCAAACATAGTTTAGAACTCTGATTTTCAGCTGTACCAAAGATATTACATCAATATGAAGGAAAAAAAATGGGATTTCTTCGAGTACAGTTGCCCCAAAAATGTCAAAAACACTGAATAGTCGTGAAAATTGATTTTCAACCAAACTATGTAGTTAGGAAACTAAACCAATTATTTATTTACACATGTACATACATTTTTACTATATTTACTCAATTAAAAATTGACATCTTTAATGGGGCAAAAACTGCAATGACAAGGAAGTTCCTGAAGATCATTGGTGAGGCGTCAGCTGGGGATTTCTGTGACATAGGGGTGCACTGCTGAAAAGTAGTAACACTGATGTTACTTTTACAATAAAAGAGATTCACATGTCAAAGTCACTTCTAGATGCTGGTCGAAAAGTCTGTTCATAAACTTGACGCTCTTGACCCAAATTTGCTTGTGGGAGGAGCTTATGCGAACCTTTATTTTGCAGGGTCGTTTCTACGTCATGGATGATGTTGAGAAAGTGGATTAGGTTTCTTTGTTTTGGAGAAATCTAAAAATGAATCAGCGCTTGTGTTGAGATGTTTGAGTTTTACCGTGTATTTGCTGTTCTGCATTAGTATATATAGAAAAACAAAAAAGTAGGACACTTTTTAGTTATTGTCTTGATACAAATATGAACAAAAAGTATTGGACAGTCAGCAATGATTAGCTTGTCCTCCTAGTTGGTTTTGACCCACTAATCACATAATCTAATTTCTTGAATAGTATAATCAATTAATCAAACTTTATTAATTAAAAAGCGCTTCTCATACTTGCGTAGCTTGTAGTCCTTTACAGTTAAAAACAAGAAGAAAAAACAATTAATAAATCAATAAACAGAGAGAAACCCATTGACAGAACTGGCAACCTCTGAAACACAGGATCCCCAAAGGGAAACATTGGAGCATAAAACCTTAAAAGAAGGATATTAAAATGTGATACGTAAAGACATGAAAGCAAAATAACATTAAATGCACAAAATAAAATGAAATAATGAGAATAATATATATTAAAACGTAATAAATAATCCATAAATGACAATTTAAGACTATCAAAAAGCCATGTTAAAAAGGTTTAGAGGGAGTCTGCCCTGACAGCCCAGCCCCAAGGGTCTAACACCAACACCCAATTTCTCCACTGAGCTAGTGGTGATCAGCAAAAAAACTTTAACTTTAGATGCAGAATACAGCAAATCTTCCAACTGTGTCCTGTCTTTAATAAATTCCAGCTCAAACAGGTGCTCGTTACTTTAGACCACTTGTGTCAAAGTCTAGGCCAGGGGACTGGATCCAATAATCCGATAATTATATCCGGCCCTCCAGATCTTTTTTTTTTTTTTTATTATTATTATTAACTTATATAATTTTGACAAAAATATGTATTATGGAGATTAAAATATTGAAAGTTATTTAAGATTTAAGTTGATTTATTCTGGAATAATATTTCTGCCAGCTTTTATTCATAGTTATGCAAAAAAATTGTTTTTAAAGTTTTAAAAATGTAGTTTTAGTGTTTTCAATGTTTTATTTTTTCCTGTACAATTGAGTTTGACCTTTAAGACCCTTGTTTGACATATGTTTAGCACTTAATGCAGCATTAGTTCTGTTAAAATTTGAAGTTTGAGGTTTCATGATTTCAGCGTGAAACCGTCATTTTTTTTCATCAATTTCTTCATTTATCCGTGATTCTCTGGGTCTGATGCTGCTTCCCCTACAGATTACTGCAAATAAAACAGCTTTCCTCAACAAAGACTTCTGTAAAAAACTTCAGCTTCCCAAGGAGAACACTCTGTTCCTTCATTTTTTGTAAATTGTCTGACTGTGACATTTTATTTTCAGTCTGTTTTTTGTGTACTTGACTAGTTAACTGAGCACAAATCTATATCTCCATCTGCTTCACCTGTTCTGCCATAATAGAGAATTCCGTTTGCCAAATTCTTGTCTTTGCTAAAAATTATGTATTTTGTCTTATTGACATTTAAGATGAAGTGATCATTGTTCCCTCATAGTGTCACAAACTGGTCCACAACTCTCTGAATGTCCTGTCTGGTACAGAAACATTTCACTGCGGTAGAGTCATCTGGGTATCTCTGCAAATGACAAGACACTGCACTGTGCTGAGCCTTTGAAGTGTAGGCCTACAGGGTGAAAAAGAATGTACAGTATAGCTCCCTGAGGTGCTTCTGCTGACACACAACCTTTAGCTTCACATATGGTGTGTCTGTCAAAAATCCAGGAGGTTCTGGAAGCATTCACTTATATATTATGAAGCTTCTCACAAGACAATGCAGGCTAACTTGTGTTGTTTACTGGAGAAATTAGAATTTCCCCTCACACCACATCACTGCCTGATCTGACAAGTTGAAAATTGAAGTCTTTGCTGATGGTACCTCCATTGATTGATTTGACTTCACATGCACCTTCTTGTACTCTATAAATCCCCTGTCATTTATTCTATAGTATCGTATAATTTTGTACATACAGCTTTGTATTTTTGCTAGCTACTATCACTGCACGCTAAATGTTCATTCATTCACTCTAAGTTCAAAGATTTTTTTCTCATGATGGAGGACACAAATTGTGAAAATTAAACTTAAATGCATTTTTTTTTTGTATTTACTTATTCAATCATCGTGACTCAGGGGCAGACAAAGAAACGACTTGCACCTAACGACATAGGTGCAAGAATTGACATGGCACAGGCTCCCTGCTCCACTCCATTCTGATGCATCCACTTGCAGACAAATAGATCCACTAACGTCTTTGATTTCCTCGTCTAAGCTGACATCTGGCTCAAAATTGTACTGCTGGATAACTCCAACTATTGCTCGTCATTTTTGTGACACCAGTAATGTTAGATGGCGATATTAGGGGCTCTAAGCTAGTGGAGGAGAGTGTTAACAAAGGGATGATGGGAAGTGAGCGCATACTTACTTCCTGCCAACAGTTTTGCCCACAACTCAGAGCCAAATTTCTAATGAACTACTGCCGCTCTGCAGAAACTAT
>NC_050521.1:17131618-17142548 GCF_002922805.2 Oryzias melastigma
AAACAGGTAAATTAAAACACCATCTTTTGTTTTTTTTGTTTTGTTTTGGTAGTTCAGAATGGAATCACGAAAAGGGCTAAAACTTTTAAATTTTTAAACTTTTACATTTTTACAAGTTTGCTTCAAGGCTGGTTCAGGGATGATCATGAGCTGGCCAGCCAACTCATCCAAACTGTGAAGAATTTATTGATGCACACTTAAAAGTTGAAATTGATTTTTTATAATGCATATATAAATTAAAAATATTTTTGTTACATTAAAAAATCATGTTTTTTTTCAAGTTAAAGGTAAAGGAAAAATAGTTTTGCAAACATGAGTTGGCTTAGAGTTTAGTATACAAACATGTATGTATCAATCTTTTATAAGAGGTATAAAAAGAAGCTTCCTTCTCCTCTCTAAAGTGTTATATATCATTTTTCCTGAGAACTCACCGGGGAGCGCGGCTTGTTATTGCTTTAGATTGTGCGGCGTTGTTGATATACTGGTAGCCTTAGGAGGTTTTCAGCTACTATTTAGATAATCACATCCTCTGTGTGCGTTGCCTTCACGTGCATTTAAGTTTGAAGGTTCACGTCGGAGAGCAGAACAGTTCTATCAGTCATATAATAAAATGATTTAACAAAGAGTGGTTTGCAAGAAATTCAAATTTTATGCTGTACAGGTTTTCTGAACAGCCATTTGGGTCTCAGACAGGGACAGAACTGTATTTTTGAGCCAATATATTATTATCTTGATTGACAAAGATTTGGAAAAATCATCAATACAAGCGTCTTTAAGCATTTAAAAACTAACAATTCAAATAAAATGAACATTAATTAAATAAAATGTTCTTATTTGCCACCCTTCCAAAGTCTTCTGCCCCCCTCCCTCCCCCAAATAACCTCTTCTTGCTCCGCCACTGGTCTCAAATTCATTGATTAGTGTGGCGGCTTGTTTTTAGTCACCATTTCCAAAGGGGAGAGGATTTTTTCTTATTTTTGAAAGCGTAAGATAAAAAGGCAAAAAAAGTGATCAAAATGTTCTATTTTTATTAATTTAATACTCAAGAGGAAAAACTGAGAATCTGCTCCCTGCCGTTGTGAGCAGTGTGCGTTTGCTTTTCTCTTTTTTATCCATTTTGCGTCTAACACACGCGGAGACTTCTGCAGGTTTGAGTGACTCATTATTCCATTCTATGCATACGTGATTGAGTGATGCCAATAGATGGAGGGAGAAAAAAAGTGTTGTCCCTCCCCTTTTGCTACAGAAAGAGACGCACACACGCGCATGCATCTGCCGCGCTCTCCCCGTCTCTCATACTCTCACACAGCCTCAGCATCTCGCAGCTACTGGCAGCGATAACAGTGAGGAAATACACTCTGATTTCACGCACAGAGGAGCCAGCACTGGCATGCACACACTCACACACGTGCATAGGGAGAGAATGCACAGTTACTCCAGCTGTAGCCTGTCCACTGACTGCAGTCAGACATGTAGGAGGAGGAGCTGATCAGCTCGCCATTCCATCTCTGTTTCACCCCTTTAAGCACCTCCCATCCCCCCTGAAAGCTCTGCGGCTGCCGAGGGGCTGGCTGGAATGACCTGGGTAAGTAGGAGACACGAGGAGATGCGCTGGATGGGGCTGCCGGCTGGGAGGACTCTCTGATCCTTGATCCCTCCTCTTCTCCACTCTGACAAACAGCAGTTCTCTGATCTGTAATACAAATGCATGCCCATATAGGAGGGCACGGCTGCACAGACCAAGGGTCTTCTACGGGCACAGCTTGAGAGAGGGACCACCACAGAGACACACAGGTAAGGTGCAGCACGGCTGGATTTCTATCTGTATTGATTTGTGCGGATGTGAAGGAATCGACAGTTATTCCCCAGAGGAGGAATCTGTTCATTTCTTTGATTCTCGTCTGTGTTCAACAATTGTTTGATTGCTCGCTGAAGGTTTCTCTGGCGGCGTGTGCGCCTGCTGTGCTGCTTGACCATTGACTGGGAGGAAGATGGGTTTGTGTGTGTGCAATGTGGCAGCATAATAATGAAATGTCTCTCCTGGAGGACACGCTCTGACATCAATCAGATGCATGAGGAATGTCAGAGGGAATGAGGAGGTGCAAGTAAAGAAAAGGAAGGAAATAAAATGCCTGAGTGGACTTAGTGTCACTCAATGTTTCCTGATCATTTCAACTATTTATTCCACACCTCGAATCCTTCATGTTTTTTCCGGTGTCTTAAGTATCAAGCCTGGCAGTCTGATTAGTAAGGAAGGACTATAAAGTGGCTTATTTTAGAAATTATGTTTGCTGAAGTTGGAGAGCAGAAAGAGCCCATGGATGCAAATGTGGTGCTACATCACGCTGAGGAAGAAGTCGAGGTAAAACCTGGGGGCAGAAATGAAACTGTGATGTGCTGCATAATTAGTCTGAACAGTTCCAGACTCAGATAGAACATCTTGGACCAGTGAGAGCTCCAAACATGATACAAATAGACATTCAGTCCAAAGCTAGGATACGAGTGAGTGACATTTAATCATTTGGTCATAAGTTAAGGGCTTGTCTGTCATTAACCCTCACACATACCTGTTAGATTACTTTTTAATGGGTATGGTGAGTTTTCTCCAGGTGTCAGTGACACCTGGCAGCCCCATCCTGAGACCAGCTTGGGGCAAATGTGCTTATGCAAAGGCGCCAGTAGCTCAGAGAGATGAGACGTCCAGTGTTGTTGCATGGAGCATACATCACCGATCACAGGACCGTGCACCCAGAAGGAATACAAAAAGAAATCCATTACTTAGATGAACAGGCTCCTCTAATCTCATCATATGGTCGGGCAAGTTATAGAGACACTGGACTGGAGCAAATGGAGAGAATAGGAACAGACGGGAAGACAGCACCATCCTCCACAACCAAGATTTATTCTAGAGACAGCCCATTCAACACATGCCAGAAAATATCAATATTTTCCATTATACTAGTGTTTTAGAATGGATGGCAGTGGGTTCAGAGGGTGATTTTAAATGCTGATGCTGTTTGAAGAAGGGGGTGTTAGTTCCATGGATGCATGTGTGGGTTGTGACGGTTTCTGAGGTCACATTCTTTGGTAGAAAAACATGTTTTTTTCTTTAGAAACTCTATTAAAAATAAGGTATGATCAAAGGTGTGCTACAGTCCCAGAGTATCACTTCTTTCATCGTGTTGCACATTGCACCTGCAGAGGCAGATGCTGTTTTACCATCTCTGTCAACTTCTGCTTAGTCATTAGAGAGAACAGAACAGCCCCAAGGTTGCAGAAGAGAGCAAATTAACATCGTTTTGTGGCTGAGCCTTTGCCCAAGTTCACCACCCACCTCTCCTACCATGGCTCACTGACTCTTCAGGACTAAAATGACTGTCATTGATAAACGTCCAGACAGGACATGCTTTCAAAATCGAATCAGCGTCAAAATGGCAAGGTCTTGTGCCTTTATAGGGGAAAATCAGCTACTGCAAGCAGGGTGCACTGCAGGCAGAAAGCTCGGTAAAAACACACAGGGCTGGCACTAAATGAAAGCCACAGATTTCACCAAATTTAAATGAAGGGAAATGATCTACATGTCGGTGCCGTCCATATTGTTTGTCAGTTAAAACTCAGGTGAAAACCAAGTCATACCCAAGAGATGGACATAAAGGGAAATCACAGTGTTGGAACAGCTTTTTAGTCAAAAGCCTGATTTACTCTGGTCCGTCTGCGGTGCGTCACCGTTGACACGAAAAATTAGAACATTCCTTAATCCATCAGAATGTTTACGTCATCTCTGTCATGTCCACGTCTAATGTCTCTCAAGCTTTATTTCCAGTCTGTTGAAGCTTCGATTTTGAATGAATGAATGAATGAATGAATGAATGAATGAATGAATGAATGGCAAGAAGCCAGAAAACCAAAAAACAAGTAAAAACTTTTGTTTTACTTTCAAACAACACATTTATAAGATGTTATCTTATATAAATATAAAGGGACATGACCCCGTGATAACGGATGTTAACACCCTGGATTACACTGTTGTTGGTTTTTGCAATTAACAAAGAAAATGGGACAAACTAATCAACATAAGGGTGGCAGAGCAAACCACTTCCCCGGAAGCCAGGGGGGAGAGGGGAAGGACTGGAGACACAACAGAGACAATATAAAAAAAAAACTCAGGGTGTATTCAGACTGGTAAAGTGTGTTGGTTCGGCTCGAGTCCACTTCTTTGTTCTGGATCGAGTCCTTAAGATTGGATTTGGTCTGTATTCAGACTGGCATCTATCAGAGATTTCTGTTCCGGACCAAACCTTGTAAACAAAACCATGTGACTAAAGATCTCTTCAGTCATTGGCCAGCAGTTACAGGGGAGGGTACAATCAAAAAGAGAAAGATGGAAGTGCTGCACTTTGCAAATCCTTGGCAAGATTTTTTTACTTATTCAAACTTTTCATTTCGCTGATCAATTTTGAGCATTTGTATGAAGATTAGGTTCAACACTTCTTGGAATGACAGTAAAACTGTGAGAAGCAAATTGGATCACGTTAAAAGATGTTTTAATGAGTTCACCTGACCACATTTAAATGAATTACTGTGTCTTATGCTGTGGTGTTACGCCGTTGTTTTTGACAGAAATTTGTTAAAGAACTACTATACAGCTTTTAGGAAAAGCGAGTATTAAGTGTTTTTAGCAATCGGTTGAACCAATTATTTCCTTTTTATAACACAACAATCAATCCTGCACAGTTCAGTTATCGCCTCATTCCTAACGTGTTTACACGTGACCCCCAGCTACGGTGGCCTTTTTAGTTCAGTTATTCCGCTCTTGGGACAAGGAATCTTAAAGTGAACTGAAGCTTAGTCCGATTGGAAACAAACTAAGACCACCTCGAAAGATGGGTGTGTGAGAGGTTCCTGGTCTGGACCAGCGTTTGCTTGGGTGTTTTACTTTGTTCCGCATTATCAGGGGAAACAAACTCTGGTTCTCTTGAAATGGAACAAATATATCCAGTCTGAAAACATCCTCACAGTCTTGAGACGAACTCCTTCCACAAACCCAAATTTCCACTGGTCTGTTTGTGGTGCCTCTCTGTTGCATTGACACAAAAAAAATAATTGAAAAAATAGAACGTTTATTAATCATTGGGAATGTTTACTTCACCTCCGTCAAGGCTGGAAAGATTCAAAGTTTTTTGTGTCAAGTTATTAATTTGTGACCACTATCTACCCAACATCCAAACTCACTGCTGATAGGTTAACTTGTCGCTATATCTCACCTTTGACGGTGAAAATGAGGCCTAATTACCTATTATTATGTCTTTATCTGTCCAGTGTACCCCCTGTCAATCAGTGGCAGCCTCACCTCCCCCGTGACCACAAATGAGAGAAGAAAATACAGCTGATAGATAGATGGATGGCTGTATTATTAAAACAAGTGTAGCTAACCTTAAAAGTGATCCAGCACTTCCATTTAGTTTCCATGGAAACTTTTTGTAATTCTAATTTAAAAGAAAAACGTATGAACAGATGGAAAAAAAGAAAATAAAACTCAATTTTAGCAGTAAAGTACTGAAGTAAAAATCTTTATCTCTCTTCTTGCGACTATTTTTAACCCTTTTTTTGCAGTGGTCGCCCCTGACAACCAGCTGTTTCTGCTGCTGGGCCCTCGTAGCTAAACTAAATGCCATACCTTGAATGCAGATTAATACTGGGTGGGGGTGAAATATCTCAGTGAAGACAAGCATATTAATTGGACCTCTGCACCAACACATTTTTTAAAACCAAGCTTTGGGCTCTGCAGGGGAGCAGTTTCCCTGTGAAGTAACTGGCCTCGATCCCAAACGGCGGCAGGGAAAAGAGAGGACAAAAACAATTTGCAGTGCAGGCAGAAACACAAAATGCTCTCTGAAAGCCGTGTGGTTTACGTATGTTCCGTAGCCAGCTCTCAGGAGCGTGCATGATAGCTTGAATCCGGAGATGTGTGAATAATAAAACTTAGGCTCTTTGATTCTTCAAACAGGCTCACAACATGACCGCTGTCTCTCATGTTTTCATGTATTCTGCATTAAACACAGCTCAGTGTTGACGAGACGTCTGAGCTTTGTGTACGGAGGAAGCGCGATGTGTTGATCCAGCAGTTCTAGCCTGCTTAATCCCTGTATGTGGAGTCGTCTGGAAGCCACAAAACAAATGACTTCCCTCTTAACATTTGCTGACTCATCGATCCCCACTGACTTTTTATTTTTTTTTTCCCTGCAAGCACTTTGTTGCTCCGTAAATATCCATTTCCTCTCTGCTTGCATTATAATTACTACACCTGCATCAGGATTTTTCCCTTCAACCTAACCACTCTGTGACAAAAAAATGGAGGATTCATTTTTCCCAGCCTGACATTTAAGTCATTTTGTCTACTTGGCACCTCCTGATGTTGCATTTGCTTTACAGCTATACATAACCATTGAGTTTTGCACTAACTCTCACCACACGGAGCGGCACACAGTTGCATGTATTAACATACTGTAAGCACTCAGGGAGAGATATCTCGCTGTAACGCCGCTTGCAAACGCTCTCAGGCCAAAACGAATGGGCTGCACAGCCACAGCGAGCAACAGCGGAGCTTTGAAAGCGCTGGGGGCATGAATCATTGTGTTCACTCTATAGGGAGAATATTTGCATTCTGGTGTACACATTCACAACTTTGAATGTTTTCCTTACAAACACACACCTACACACATCCTGACAATCAGTGGTGCTAGGATCAGGCTGTTTATGGTTTGGTTTTGTCGAGTGTGGCAAAGCGAGTTCACTTAACTATTTACCCGCTCTTCTATCTTTGAAAGATGCTTCACAATTGCTATTATAATCTCTGGTTAGGCATTACGTAACTAGCTTCTAATTTACTTCTGCACACTCACGTCTGCAGATGTCCATAAAAACCAGACTGCAGAGCTTTTTCCTGCATTTAGTCAAATATTTCACATCTGCAGGATATTACACCTATAAATAAGCAATTTGGTGCTTTTCATTCATCAAGTCCAAGGACAGATGGAATCAATTTTTCTCACCTCAAGAAAGAATTAACTTGTCTTTGCAGGCGAGAATAGCTTCGGCAGGCTGAAATGAGTGACTTCGAAGAGAGAGCACAGAAGGTGTTGACGGAAGGAAAACAGATGTACATGTATTGGTAATAAAGTTTTACTGCAGAAATAGAGGAAATATTCAAACAGGTTGAAATGGGTACGTTGAGAAGCGTAAAATTGTGATCTAAAAATACAAAATCATACAAGTTTAAATTATTTGGAGTTATGTTCAAACGATTGAGTATAAATGAGTGTTTTCAATTTTTTAACATATAAAATCCTATTAAATGCGTTTGTATTTCATTTGTATATTTTATTTTGAAAAAGTATCTCTTTTGGGATGTGACTGTTTTTAATGATGCAAAGAAAATTGCTATATTTATTGCTGTATTTAGGAGTGATTTTGTATGAGCTTGAATGATTGCTGGTGCTAGTATAATGTGTTTTTTTTTACTAAACATTTTTAAAATCTGCTTTTATGTCTTTAAACTATATGAAGCTTCTCTGTGTCTAAAACATGAATGAAAGAGCTCAGGGACATCCATCTACAATACTAATCTTAACAGCTTAAGCTGATTAGAGTTGCACCTGTTTCAGTTAGTTTCCCAGACATGAGCTAAACCTTGTCTTTGTCTAAAAATACACATCGAGAGAAGCTTTTTGGGTGAATTATGATTTTAGTTTAGGGAAAGATTAATTTATGTCAGAAAAATTGAGACTTTAAGAAGTGAAGATTTAGTAATGCTGAAGACATATCTAGTGTATTTAAGATTTGCTTTTTCTCTACACAGATTTCAACAGAAAAGTTACTTTAAAGTACACATTTCATAATTTTTCTTTTTTTCTAAGACTCCATCAGACAACCATTTAGCTTCAAATAAAGGAGAGATTTTCCAGATTATCACAGTCCATCCTTCCATTTACATGTCAATTGGTCTGCGCTTGTTACACTAAAAACTAGTTTACAGCTTCCCAAACAGAATAGAAGTCACATGGTTTCCATTCTGAGGTGGGCCGAGAAAGGATTGAGAAAATTAAGAAGTAAACCGACAGATATCGGCTGAGAGACTTCTGCTTTCCTGGCTTGACGTTGGTCAGGGGTTGGAGTATCTACTCCTGGGAAGATCATCTGCTTTAACTACTAGGGAGCCAAAGGAAATTGGGACAGGGATAATATTAGGCTTTGAAGCCGAGTCATATCTTCAGAGTCTGAAGCTGCTTTACCTGTTGGACAGTTGGAAGAACATACGGTAGACTGTGATCCGCACCAGTTTGAATCCTTCAGAAAAAGCTGGAGAGGATGATTGAAAGCATAAAGTAGTTGTCTCTGCTGTGATTGATGAAGAAAATGAGTAGAGAGGAAGAAATTAAGGAAATATTTATAAAATATGTTGTAATACTTGTATTTTATGAAAGAAGTAACTATAATATAGAGAACGAACCAAAAGTTTTCATTTTAACCTTGCAGGGCATCCATGCATCTTCTTTAATCCAGGGGTCAGCAACCTGCAGCAACCTGCAGCTCCAGAGCCACATAATTTTCAAAAATGTGGAGATTAGCTATTATTTTAGCAACATGCTGACATTTTTTGGCTAATTTGTTATCTACTGGGGTTTTTAGGCTAATTGAAAGTTTAGCTTCTATTTTAGCAACAGGCTAACATTTTTTACTAATTTAGTTTACTGATGAACTTTATGCTAATTTGGAGTTTAGCTAATAATTTAGCAACATGCAGATGTTTTTGGCTAATTTGTTATCTAATGAAGTTTTTTGGGGCTAATTTAGAATTTAGCTTCTATTTTAGAACAAGGCTAACTTTACAGAGGAATTTTAGGCCACATAGGAGTTCAGCTAGTAATTGAGCAATGAGCTAGCATTTTTTTTTTTTTTTGGCTAATTTGGCATCTAATGACATTTTTTATGCTAATTTGAAGTTAAGATAATATTTTATCAATATGCTAACATTTTAGGCAAATTAGTTATCTACCTGAGTTTTTAGGCTAATTTAGTGTTTAGCTTTTATTTTAGCAACATGCTAACATTTTTGGCTGATTTAATTTACAGAGCAATTTTATGCTAATTTGGAGTTCAGCAAGTAATTATGCAACGAGCCAACTTTTTCGCTAATTTGGCATCTACTAAATCCCATTTTGAGAAAACTAGTTTCTTTTATATTGTTGCTTCTGTTCGTGCCAAAAAATAGACATAATCCATATAAAAAAATAAATGGTCATGAATGAAAATCCAAATTTCCTAAATGCTAAAGTAAGACTATACGCCTCCTTCAGGTTTTGATCAGTAAAAAAAGCCCAAATGGCTCTTTTACTGTTAAAGGTTGCCGACCTTTAGGACAGCAGTGGGGTACCCGCTGGACAGGTTGCCAGTCTGAACACATATTTGCCCCTAAGGATAATTTAGAGTAATTAATTAACCTATGAAGCATGTTTTGGGGTTGTGGGAGGAAACCACACATGTATGGAGATAACATGCAAAGAAAGGTCCCAGCTGGGATTTGAACCAGAGCCTTCTCCCTTTAAGGTGAAGCACTAACCACTGCCCCTCTGTGCAGCGCCCTTGCAAGGCAGACAATACTATTCTCATCATTAATTAGTTTTGCTCCACATTAAAGTTGTGTTTTTAGTCATCCAATTTACTCAATTAGACTTGTATTTGGACACGGCTCATGATTTTAACAAGTGTCATCAATTCATTAAGAGCGAAAGTTCTTAAAATTTAGCTGGTGTTTCTTATCATAACTGAATTAGGGGACATTTGCTAACAAGCGTTTGCTAACAAGCTGTCAGACACAAAACTGTTTAGCCAGATATGGTTCTGTGAAGTGGAACCAACACATGCGCAGCAGAAAAAAAATCTACCACTTTTAGATTCCTTTAAATTACAGCCCTCAGGGACCCCGCAGTCTGACTAACAAGGCACAACGTTTAATAAAATTCCAAAGGTCTACCGCAAAACATACCTCTTTGTCCACTTTGAAGCTTTCTTTGTTGCTATTTCTCATCTCTCTGAGTTAGATCTTTGGAGGATCAAACATACTGGAGGTTTTGTTTAGATTAATATAAGTAGGTAAATGAGCAAGAGAGTTTTAGAGCAGTTCTGGTTTGGTTTGAAGGGATACAGCCCGAGAAAAAAGAACCACTGATGTACCAAAAAAAAAAAAAAACTTAGTGTTTTATGTAGTGATGGCATTCCATTGAACAAATAAATAACTGACTATACCAAAACAATAAAGGAACATATGCTACAGTCACTAAAACGATTAGAAGCCACATGTTGGACATGGACATGTTGCCCGCGCTGATATACTTTTTCTAACAATCGGACGGCAGCATAGGGGTAGGGGGATGGCAGTCTGCAATCGGTCAATCACCCAACAACTTTTTAAATCTTGGAGACCCTCCTATCAGTCAATTATCGCTTCTGTCACTGGACTGCTGCCGCACGACCTCCAAATGTGCCAGGGCGGCCATTGACCGATGTCAAAAAATTCATAAAATTTTAACCCGCTCAGCGGGTAAAAAGTGACTGCTACCTCCTGATTATAAATGCCGCTGCACAGCCATCTGCTGAATTTACTGAAAAGTTTACACTTAGGTTGCTGCACCATTTTGGACTATGTGACCGTAGTCTTAACACCTAAAGTAATTTCCAGGTTTCTCCGACCTTAAATTGTAAAATATTCATTTTCCATCAATTTATGTATGTATTTCATTCATGGGATTAATCTCAGATGGCTACTATGTTGAGTCACAATTTTATTGTCTTTATAGAAGGTAAATCGTGTCATGCTTGAAGTTGATATACTGTGTTCATTTTTTATTTATTTATTTATTTATTTATTTTT
>NC_050521.1:17142788-17163040 GCF_002922805.2 Oryzias melastigma
GCAGCGGGTAAAAAAGTGACTGCTACCTCCTGATTATAAATGCCGCTGCACAGCCATCTGCGGAATTTACTGAAAAGTTTAAACTTAGGTTGCTGCACCATTTTGGACTATGTGACCGTAGTCTTAACACCTAAAGTAATTTCCAGGTTTCTCCGACCTTAAATTGTAAAATATTCATTTTCCATCAATTTATGTATGTATTTCATTCATGGGATTAATCTCAGATGGCTACTATGTTGAGTCACAATTTTATTGTCTTTATAGAAGGTAAATCGTGTCATGCTTGAAGTTGATATACTGTGTTCATTTTTTATTTATTTATTTATTTATTTATTTTTTGTTAAAAAGAAAAAAAAACATTTGCATGTATATATATATATATTAAATTTAAAGGGTGTTTTAGAAGAGGAGAGAGTTCCAAAAATACAGTTTGTTAGATGGGGCTTAGATCTCCTGCAATTCTATTATTGTCCAATACTTTTTTTTTAACTTTGAAACCAGGAAACATTTACATCTAATGTACATATTCTGCAGTTTTAGACAAAAACAAAGCAATTTAATGATCTTCAGTCTCATTTTGGAGCAGTTGTGGCAAAACTGTCTCCCTAAACAGCTTAGCTCTCACACCGTCGGAAGCAGCACTGCCATCATTATGCTGTGAAACTTCACTCCATTATTGAGTTTGTGTGTTAGTGCTCCATGTTGGCAGATTAATAGTTCACAGTTATCTGTAATGAAAACTGTCATTGACTCTGAAAACAGTTTTTTTTTCCTCTGGTTATATTTAGACAAATGAAACAACATTTTTTCTTCCTATTTATGCAGAGAATAATTCCTATTGAGCTGTTTTTCTTTCAGTTTCATAAGAGGATATTACATAAAAATATTAATGACATCAGCTAGACTTGCAACACACTATTGCAACACAGTAATTGGAAAAACTGGCTCATTGTGTGCCCTATCTTGCTCAAAATTGCATTGATTGCAGTTATATTTATAGAGCATTTATAGGAGACAAAACTATATTTCTAATAATTCCAGTTTAAAATTTATGTTAAAGTTCTACTTTGGTCAGCTTTTGCTCTATTATAATATAGTTTCCAGTGTTCTTTTAATTAGGACTTTGCCGTTTTTAACCAAAATCCAAAAACTTGTGTCATTCTTTATACATACTATATGCAGAGCAGCAACATTTTATAAAAATCTATTTTATAAAAATGCTAGAACATATTAAAAACACAAATTTTCATTGCAGTGGGTCTTTAAAACTCCAGTACCTGAAAAGAAAATTAGGTAAAACGAAGAAAAACTTAGAGGATCAGGTCTGGTCCCTTTGATTTGTTGAGGTAAATAAATGTAAGAATTCCTCACAGTCTTGGGTCGGTGTCTTTCTGAACAGATTTGGGAGATCCTTTGATGTGTGCTCACTCCCTGCAGCAGTGCAAACCGAAGATAAAACCTTTCCTCATAATTCGCTGCTTCACATCAAAGGTCGCGCAACGAAACACTCAGGTTTATGAGTGTGTCTGAACTTTTTTTTATTAAAACGTATGCATATATTAAGTTGCGCATGCTTATCAACTTGCCAATTAACAAATTATTTAAGGATTCTTCAGTCAAAGAAGAAGCTCTCACAAGCTATAGAAACTCTTAAAGTATAATCCTTTATTAAAGGGATCCACAGGATTACGTAAAGCATCTTGTGTTTGGCACAAACAATCACCAGTTCTGCATTACCGGTTACTACACTATGCATTTTCTCACGATTTAAATTTAATCAAGGTACAATGCTTAGTCAAGCACGACTTTCTTTTAAAGAACTTTCATTGTCATTGTGATCATGTTCACAGGTTCTGTGTTTCAAAACAACATATATATTTTTTAATTTATTTTAAGCAGCTTACACATTTCTTACTAAAACAGGCAAAATAATGAACCGTCCACTTTAGAGGTTTGCCTTTAACAAATAAGCAATGTGGGTGTTTTGTGCGCAAACATGGGAGCGGATCCAACTACTTTAAGGTTCCACAAGAAACATAATTTGTTAAATGTTAAACAGAATTGTGGTGACTAGTTTAAAGAATGATTATGAAGGGCAAAAGAGAAAACATCTTTGAAAATAAAAGTTTGTGGAATGGCAAAGACGACGTCGTGGAGATCCAGTCAGTGTTGCAAATTTCTGGATTAGTCATACCTCACTTGGAAATATAAAACATACATTAGATGTAATGTTTTGCAAGTTGGATTTTTGCAGCCTATACACAATCTGCTCCTTCCCTCCAACAGACATTTCATTTACACATGTTTCCTTCACTTCTGGCCCTTGTTGCTGTGCTCTGGGCCAGTTAACATTGAGAATCTTGCATACCCACTCATAACTTAACATGTCCTTGTGGCATTTTTATGTTGATGAAGAATATTAAAAAAAAGCTTAAAATGTGTCTCTGTGTATGTCTTTAATCAAATTATTGCAAAAAAAAAAGCTTGAGAAAGCTTGTAGGTGTGAAACTACTCTGACGGGTCCCAGCCATCCTGATAGTTTCAATATTGCTCTCCAGATTTGTTGGTGATATTAGGTTGGGGGTGCGAGGTGCTGTGAGATAGCGGAAGAGAGAGTGTAAAAAGATAGATGATGGGAAGTAGGAGGAGTGTAGCTCAACACTATTGGACACACCCAAAACTTATTACTGGAAACTGCAGAGAACAACCATTTTTTTTATTTGGCTAAAACAGCATAATCATAATTTAAAGACCACTGGGAACAATTTTACAACAAATCACAAGATGATTGTAGTAGGACTTTAACCATTGCCTGTATTCAGTCAACAATTGCTCTTCCCGGTGCATTATGGACCCTCATCCTTCCAGATACAGAGCCGACCAGCTGCCAGGTGTGTCCTCCAATGACACAAATGTCCCCCTCTTTGTGCTTAAGTTAATTAAAAAAACACAAGGCTTGTTTTATGGGTGATGTTTGTTTAAGTATCTTTAGAAACTCCAGATTGTTTCATTTGTTCAACCGTTCTCCGACTATCTGACCTTTCACTCAGCTTTGGTCAGAAGCATTTCTTTTGTCCACCATTGCCTTATTTATCAATGTGTTTTAGCCATTTTCCTCTTCACCTCATCTGCTGCTCTTCTTATTTTACCCACTAAATTTTTCCAATACTCGTCCAAATTAAAGTCTTTCTGGTGACATTCTGATTTCTTGGCTGGAGCTTTGCAATTTTTTTATTTTCCTCTCCCACCACTGTGGGGTTGACTTTCATTTTTATGTTTACGACCTTCCTCGTCTTCTTCTAAAGACTCAAATGTCAGATCGTAGTGCACTGTAAGTCCTCATATTAATATTGTTGCTTGTAATCTTTGTTATTGAAAAATCCCAAGAAACTGCCCCTTTTATCTATTTGCTCATTTTGTATTTTTTGTTAGGGATCTGCTGTTTGGCAGAAAACTATTCAATAAAATAGTCTTGGAGAAAATCCCTAGAGGAGGAGTTTCAATTGTGTCATTTTCACTCTGGCTGTGAAGTACATGGGGTTTCGTGATGAGTCTCATGTGCTTTAATGTTTTTGTTGCATATTTTACCATTAAAGTGCTGTGCTTGTGAATACTAATTTAAGGTGGAGGTCTTTTCTCGGAAGGACGACTGTTTGTTATCAGCTTCTCGTCTTGGATGCACATTTAAACTTGGTTTCAGTCAATTGTTGCCAGAACATCTATGCTCATTATCTCTGATAATGATGCTCTGCAGATTCACTCTGCCAGCTCAGAGCTGAGTTGACTTGTGATAGATTTATCTAATTATGTGCCAAAGCCTTTTATTATAAAGGAAAAAAAAAAGTTTGCCATCAAGCTGTTTTCAGCAACAACTATCCACTTGGTTCTCTGTTTGTTTGCACATTATTAATGTAAATTGAAAATAATTCTGGGAATCTATTACCAAAGCTTAATCAGTAACAACCTAAATGTAAGCATTTATTTGGTCATTCTCATAGTATATACATTTTAAAAACAGATTGGTTAAAAATGTAAACGTAAGAAAACAAAGTTGAGACCAAAACTCCCATATTCCATTACCAAATATTAATCGTTGAAATTCCTCAAATGATCACTGGAGTCTGGTTTCAGGATTTCCAATATATATATATATAGTCCAGTTTTAAACGTCTTGTTTAACATTTATTGCCTTAATTATATTCATAAAAATTGAGTTAGGAGATGTATACATGATAGGGGTGTGTATTTTGATTAGCAGGTTGGTGGACTTGTGGTTGCATTTAACAAGACCCATTTTTTTTTTCATTTTGTTGACACTTTTGAGTTAGGTTTAGCCCTCTTTAGGCCCAATTTTCAGATTTCAAAGTCCCATAGATTAATAGTCTCTATGGTTGTAATCCCTGAAGCTAACAATCTGCCAATGTATGCAGTTTCTGTTAAGTAGTGGATAACTAAATATCTTCAAAGACTATTTTCTTACATTTTCATACCACTAAATCCAATAAAAAATATATCTACAACAGAAAAAGCTATATATTTTTTATATATATCTACAATAGAAAAAAATAATTTAAAAAAAGCCCCTCCTTGAACCGCCACCTTAACGTGGTGGAGGGGTTTGAGCGCTTGAGTGATCTCAGGAGCTATGCTGTCGGGGGCTTTTGCCCCTGGTAGGGTCTCCCATGGCAGACAGGTCCTGAGTGACGAGCCAAAGAGCAGTTCAAAATCCCCTTTATGAGTGACAACACCAGAGAGACCAGTATGTTTGAAAAATGTGAATTTTAGTAGTATAGATGCTTCAGTGCATAATCTCTGTGTTCAATTTGAGATATTTAATCTTTATGGTTAAAACATATCTTTTTTGTTGCTAAAGGTAAAAAAAATGTGGTTTTAAGTGTGTCTGTGGTTTTCCTTTGAAAAATTATATTAATATTAATCTTTGTTTCTTCTTGGCTTCCCAAGGTGCACATTCCAACGCTTTAGAGTGTGAACTACATTTTTGGTAAACAGGGTTTTGCCTATTGCTGTCACTGGCTGTCAGCATGTTCAGAAGTCTGTGAACATGTTGCTGTGCAAAACCTCTAATCTGCCGTGGGAAGCAGTAGACATCTCATGATCATTCCTCTGTGTGGATGAGAATCCAAGTGTAGTTTATCGCTTGCATGCTAACACCATAAATCTTGTAGAGTTATTTTCAAATCAGGAACATTTATATTTAGGTGAATCTTACAACATGTGAAAGCATTTAGTTATGTAGTCTCGATGCATGAGTATCTCTCTGTCTGAACTGTTATCTCTGAAGCTCCAGAGTCAACGTTGGTTTTAGTTTGTTCTTCTTTAAATAACATAATAATTTTGTTTTTCCCTATTTTTTTATTAAATATGATTTATTGGTAACACTTAAAAAAAAATGGCCCCCTTTATCAATGTTAGTTCATGCATAATTAAGCATTAATTAACTAATAATTAACAAATAAATGTTCAACTGTATGCATTATAAAGCTTTTATAAAAGTTTCCCTATGCATTTTTTAAACATTATCTATGCATCAACAACATATTTGTTTTTAATTATGTAAAGTCTTAGTAATATTCGAAGTAATCATTCCCTGTGGTCATTTTTGAGGAGTAAGGAAGCAAAATGTAGTCAAGGTTTTACTTTATTGCGGTGGTCACCAACCCTGATCCTCCAGGGCTACCGCCCTGCTTGTTATGCAGCTTAACCATCTTCAGTAGATGTTGATTAAGCTGTGATTGCATACACCAAAATGCCACCGTGAGGTGACCTTAATGCTAGTTTTTCCAGCAAATTCGGCACCTGGTGGCTTCAGGGTGGCACTTGTAATCGGGCGGCTGCAGTCACTCTATTACAAGCTGTATGGTGGCCGCTGAGGTTTTAAGAAAAGGTCAAATTCAACCGCAACCGGACACATTTTTGACATCTTTTGATTTTAATCAGTCACTACCGTGGTATGGAGGTTGTACAGTAGCAGTCTGATAGCAGGATGGCTCCCTCTTATTTTTCATGTTTCATGTTTTTGCATATACACAATCTCCCAAGTGCGCAGAGGACCAGTGTGAGAAACCCTCAAACTCATTGAGAAGATTCTATCGATTCCCATTGCGCAGTGGCAGTTGAATATGTGACCATAGCATTAGCAGGATTTGAAAAAAATGGTAACTGCAAACTTATACATTAGATTACACACTTTTTAATTCAAAGTAAGACACAACAGTGACTGTGACTTTATTTTATAGCTTAATTATTTATTAACTAACTTTAATTAACATAAATTTATTATAAGTGTTATCTTCTCCTCTGATCAAATGAAGTGTTAAATCTCCGATAAGTAAAATTGAGATTTAGTCTGTATAGTTAAAAAATAAAATATAGTCGTTCAACTGCATCTGCGTAAAATGTGATATTCTAAACAGTCAAACAACATTAGCATTGTTATTTTAATAACAAAAATCAAAATTACAAATCTCTTCAAAAAAGTGATTTGGGTCCATATTTGTAATGATAGTTGTTAATTCAATGACATGTTTTCCTAACCTTTGTGCTCTGATCCCTATTTTCACTACACCACATTTCTCCTGCTAAACGCATTCATATGCATTAAGCTGCAAAGACGCTACGCATGTAGATTTAATATTCTGCTAACATCGCGAAGGCAGACGTTGTGATCCCAGTGCAGATTATGGTGGTTTCTTATGAAAAGCTGGGTTATATTCTGCTGTCAACACTGCATATCTATGTTCCAACACAAGCTCAACAAATGGCTCACAGAGGCTGCGATGTCAGCTTCCGTTTGAATCCAGCCGACTGCTTTTGTAACCGAACAGATTTAAGGCCCCCGAAGAGGAGCTTTTATTTTCATCTGCAGACTTTTTCGTAGGTTGCAGCTTTAATCCCACAGGTCTGCTGTAGTATGTAACCTAAAATGTTATAGGTTTTTTTTTTAGTTAATGTGTAGTTCTGTGCACAGAAAACACATCCCACAGCAGGTTCTTACTGTAAAAAGGACCTTTTTCCGCCTTTTCAAACTCCCCTCATGCATACAGACTCACACGAAAATAAAAGCTTTTCCAATACCCAGATTGTGAGGTGCTGCACTCATACTCTTCAGAAGAGACTAATTTAAATTTTCAATGGATTCAGACTCTTTGAAGAAAATAAAAAGGATCTTTTACTGAATGCTTATAAGCCTCCCCATACTTCCACCCCTAAATTTCTATAATCCTCAAGGGGAGACAGTGCAGAACGCACATTTAATGTAAACAGACATGCTAAACGTAATATTATGCAGGACATGCTCTCCGGTAAATAGCGCTTTGTCATACATAAATGATTGATTCAGCTGGAAAGTGCAGTCTTGTGCTCATTTCCGTTGCCAAATAAATGCTAGCTAAGGTATCATTTGCCTTCGTTTGTAACAGTTTGTGACTTTATGACACAAGGAATTGCTGTTTTCTTGGCATTTTTCCTATTTATTGGAGATTCACTTCAAGAAGTTTACCTATCAGAAGACCTAACAAGGTGTAACATGGGTGTTTTTGTTTATGCTATCATGCTAGTGTTTAATTTGATAGCATATCAACAGCCGAACGTCTGAAATGGCACCATTTTCTCTACAAGTATGCATTTTACATGGTAAATATAGGAGACGGACCACTAAAAAATCTGTTTATAACTTATTCCTATGGTCTCAGTATTGCGTAACTCCTTTGCATCTTTAGATTTCTGCATTCTTAGAAGATATACTGAACGTTTTTGACATTCCTTTCTTTATTCTTTGGTCGTTTTTGTCCCACTGGCATCATTTAAAAATAAACTCCAGGGCTAATTTGAAACACAGAGACTTAATCAATATCAGGTCTATTTAAGCACCTCAATAACAGCATCATTAGCATGAAATCCCATTTTCATGTTCTACACAAGTCAATAATAAATAACAGAATAAAGGAAAGTCGTAATGTGGGAGTGGTCAAGCTTTGAATGGTTTCAATGTACTATTTTCAGTCAATTACTGTATGATCTGGTAAATCAATAACAGCTCATCACTTGAAAATAAATTAAACCTTTTAAAGTCACACACTTTAAACATTTGCAGTGTTGATTAAAGGTTAATTTCAGGTTTTGGTTTATTCAAACACTCTTGTAGGAAGTAACACATTATTAAGAGTTTTCACAGCAGAGTAACAAGGGCAACACGTTCATCAAGAACACAAGACTATGCTGCTGATGTTCTTCATATTTCTCCTTTCTAATGTTCAACCAATCTTTTTTTACTTTCCTCTTTTAGGAATTTAAATACATTTCATGCTAAGATTTTGGTAAAACACAAAAAGGACATTTGGATTAAAAAAGGACAACATATATTTTGATTTGATTTATTTCAAGCATTTCTCCTCAACTTTTTAGGCATCATTTTTTAAAGTTTATTCTGTTTGACAGCACTAAATTTTAATATTTTGGTGACACATAATATCTCCTCATGTTTTCTCTTTTTTTTCTATGTGTATGTATTTTTATATAGGATTTTAAATACATTACTAAGATTTTGGATATAATATATCCTCTGTACATTAGGATTATTATTTTTGTCCATTTAAATTGTGCATCCCTTTTTAAATTGGCCAGCATTTTCTTGGCCTTTTTTTAAACAAGCTATAATTCTTATTTTCAATAAAAACAAACAGGATTAAGCAAGGAACATTTTGATTTGATGTATTTTAAGCATAAATTGTAGACAATATAACAAAAAAATCAAACTGATGTATCAAAATTAATGTAGAAATTATATATATAAAAATAAATGAACATTCAAAAAGAAAATAATCCAATTACTCAAAATCATAGATACTGTCCTCTATATTCTATCCTCTTGAGATACTATCCTGTAGATAACATACTGGCTAAAACATCAACATTTTTTTTCTTTATTAATTGATTTATTGTTTTGTTAAAAGGGGCAGACAAAATACATTTTTCTTCTTCTGTCCCCTTTTTATTGTTTTCTTTTTCTGTCATGTTTAGGTTTGCAACTCAAATTTATATTGTATGTTTTTACTTTTAATGATGAATCAAAATGAAAAAAAAGCAGTTTTTCATAATTCAGATGACTTTTTTTAAGCTGTGTTAACCTCATTTTATTCATAAGAGAAACAGATTACAAACACCTGAAGTTACTGATAGTTATTCTATAATTAATATTTTCTTCATATCATTTAATAATTCTATGATAGCATTAAACAATGTATTTAATAGACCTGAATATGGGACATAAAGTGGTGTAGAAATAGTTTTTTTTGAAGGATGTGAGCTTTATTATTTGTAGAATTATCACTGCAGTAAACATGACGCTGCACTGAGTTACTCCAGTGTCATTGTGCTTTCAGACTTTACAGGTAAATAAGCTATAAGAGAAAGAAAGAACTAAAAAGCGTCATATACATTCAAACCTGAAGGTACTTTGTTATTGTAAGGCCATGCCACACTGCCGTCATTTATATTTTGTGCATGTTCCACAAAAGAAAACAGGTCATACGTGGATATATATGGAAAAATGTATCACCTAGCAGCTTAGAACTGATATGGACTGGAGAAATCTGATTGTTAGATTAAAAGAAAAACATTGCAGTTGCTGTACATGCTGCTAACAAAATGTGATTTCTTCCAGTGTTCTAAATACCAAAGTGAAGAAATTCAATGATGCACGTGTTTATCTAATTTGTGTGGTTTATTCGTACTTCTTCATGCTTTTATGACCCTCGATGGACATCTGCACACAACGATGAATGAGGGAGCCATGAAATACTTCTGAATGACATACATCACACATGTATCGCGAAAGACGAAATTTACATATGTGGAAATACGCAAAATGTACATAGAGGCAGTGTTACAAGGATTCTGAAGCTTTAAAGACACACTGGACCTCAATCACCTAATGGGAATGTTGTTTAGACTGATTGCCCGAGGCACAGGGAAGTTGTAGCAAGGTCCTGGTCAGAGTCGGCCTAAACGTCTATATGTTGATTTATAAAAACAAAATCACTATTGATCTTGTTTAGAAGTTTTACAGCCTCTGACTAATCTTAGTGTGCACTGCTGAGAGCCAACGTTAATATGGAGCTTTCCTATCAGGGTAATTAATGGTTTTGTGGGTAATATGTGCATCACTGCCTTCAGGAGGCAGTAGAATATATTCTCCGAAGAAGGATCGGTCCATAATGAAGGGCATTAAGGCCACCTGCCGGGAGACCACAGTCGTGATTAAAAGTCATGAAGATTTCCCTTTGACTTGAACAGATTCATCACAGATGGAGGCTCAGGTGAATGAGCTCGGTGAAGCAATGGACCCAGAGGTCATCAAAAAAAAATACTTTCTTCTCTTTAATCGATGCAGAAAAGAAATCAGAAAAAAGTGGAGGGGTTTAGAAATTTTCTTAGAATTCAATGTTGGAAATTAATGACATATACATCTGTTCAGTCAGAGAATACAATAAGGCTGATGGTGGGAATATGTGCATGCTAGCCACGCCAAATTGGTAAAGATTTAAACAAAGTTTCTTTTATCCATGTTCGAGGTCGGCCTGCATCCAAAGCCTTGGGTCGCTTCCATTGAAAATTCCTGAATGAGACATTAATTTACTGTTCCACATGTATTACTGTGATTTTCAGTCTCATGGCTCTTCTATTAAGTGATTGTCCTTCTCCGAAATTATCAAAATATCCATATGAAAGACCAATTCCAATAGCTAAAATGCACGCTTTTCACATTTTTCCCCCTGATTATTTTATTCTAACTTTATCTAATGAGACATGAAAAATCTAGAGCTAAACAGCTCTTTGTAGAAGAGTTTCCAGCTTCAGAAAGATTGATCAGATGATATCCTGCTTAGAAAATGTTTAATTCCTACTACAATCAAAGATTAAAGTGTGGAGTTTTAAAAGGGAATTTCATTTTCTTAGATGGATATACAAATCATAATTGGAGGAACTTAAATGTTTGATCAAACCTGTAAAGATAAATAAACTGTAAACCAAGAGAGAAACTTAGAGAGACGAAGAAGATGACCGGACCAGGATAAGCAGAGAAAAAGACACTTTAAATCCACTGAGGATCTTTGACGTTGATTAGAACAGCTGAGGGTGATCATTAGAAACTTGAACTTGGTGTGAACTAGAACACGACTAGAACCAAGAAAATATAGCTGAAATAAAACAGAGAACAAAAGGGAACAATCGTCCCTCAAGTCTTACACACTGAAAAACTCCATAGTTGAAAATAACTTATGTTAGGTATTTTTAATCTAATTCTGAGACTAAAAAGGGTATAATTTTATTTTAGGTTATTTTAATTCAGAGTTTTTAAAAAAAGCAGCTGAATTGCTCAGTTGGTTGGGTGTAGGTACCTGGGTTCACTTCCATGTCAAGAGGACCTGGCCACAGACAACAACAAGATACAAAGATACAAAAAAGAGCGTCATTAATTTGAAATCCTCATAGAAAGTTCACGCTCTTCCTCCCTAAAACACCGTAACTGAGTTACGATTATGACATTTGCCTACAATTGCAACATTTCGGCTTACGGCTAATGATGAGTATAATGATATGTTTGGACGCCATCTTGTCTGCAACCAGTTCCCCCTCAACTAAATAGCCCTAAGAGGGCCCATAGCCCATGTGTTTTAGGAGTGTGTGTGTGGGGTGGAGAGGAATTATAATCTATTTTGCTCATCATCAGTACAAAAACAAAAAGTTACATTTATCTTCCAAATCTAATATTTAGATCACAGATAAAGATATTTTTTAATAAATTGAAGGTAAATGTAAAGGTAGATTTATTTTAAGTTTGGATTATAAATAGTCAAAAAAGCGTGTTTACTTATACATTTATATTCGTATTTTATGTTGGAATGCAAGTTTAACCTTTTTTATTAATCTATTTTTTACAAAATGCAGAAAATAACGATATTTTAGCTTGATAAAGTTTGTCAAAATGCAGTTTCTTGCAAAGCTACCAGAGAAGTGTATATGTAAGTGATGAGATGATGACCTGCAGCTTTGCATGGTGGCTGCTATTCCGGCTAAAGTGCAATGCCCAAGAAACAAACATGAACTTCTCTGTTTGAAAGCAGTAAAAGAAAGAAAATTTTATGTTTTTTCCTTCTTTTTGCAGCTTTGTGCATTAGAACTCATTCATGTTGTTGAGTTTGAAAGAGCCTTTTGGGATTTTGAAACACAGTTTGGTCAACCACCCCAATGAAAAGTTATGAAAGGAGTCAACCATGTCATCTTATAATGAATAACAGTGGATGCAAAGCTGTTTCAGAAATTGTTTTTTAAAAATACAACTTTAGAGAAAAAAAGCAATTCAAATCCTTATTTAAAAGGTTGACTTTGTTGAATTGTGCTGTTGTAGGTAAAATGTATGCTTAGATAAGTGGTTCTAGCCTCTGCGTCATCCTTTTGTGTTCTACTAACAACATTGCCCCACTTCCAACAAACACGTAGCAAACATAAAATCCAATTTTAGCTTCTTCCTTTTGCAGTTCCCGTTTTTTTTTTTTTTGGTTTTATACGCAACGCAATAACTCCTTTTTCCATTCTCCAAGTCCAAGCCAAAAGGTCTGCATTCACACAAATTGTTTACTAATGGTCTGTCGTGCTTAATATGACTACAGTAAACACTGACTGTGTGAAAACAAAGTGCATGTGTTTGGAGCAAATATGCTGACAACACACAGCAAAGCAAATCCAGAGGATGAATAATGAGCTCTCTAATGAAAAAGAAAAGTCAAAATAAGGCGATATTCATTTGAAAGCCTGTTGGAATGTTTTCATTTGAAGCTTGGTTTTGAATGACTGAACTGTAATCAGTTTTTAGAGTCTGCTGGAGCAGAGCACAGGAGGATGTTGCATCTCATTTGTGCTAAAGCCTTTTCATCCAGCCGTATTGTGCAATCGCAGCTGCTGATCAGCAGGAAACAAAGCAGGAATAACTCTGCCTTCAGAAATGGAAAAAGGCCAGACCTCTGTTGCTATGAGGTAATTTCTCCCTCAGTTACACAGAAGCATTATTTATGAGTTCAGGGGCTGACAAGCATTCAGTCATTTCCAGTGGAATATTTCATCTTATTTGAAAAATATTTTTACATTTCAAAGACTTTTTCTTCTATGCAGCTATAGTTCTGTGAGAAGCTTTTAACTTTTTGTGTAGCAAATGCAATCAGAAGCCTCGAGTCCTGCAGAGATTCAATTATTGACCAAATGCCAGTAGGCCAATTAATTGATCTTTGTTGGTATTTCTTTCAAATTACGAGATTTTCCCAAGATGCTTTGTTCTATTTGTCTTCAAAACATGTTTAAAGGCTTAAATAAGGCTTAAATATCTGCTAGTGTCGTCAGGTTAACCAAACAAAAAAGCTAAATGTTTAGTATGATGGTATACTAAATGCTAATTTTTGAAACTTCCCTGTTTACTTTTTCATGTAACAGAAGAAAAAAATATATTGATAACGCTTTCTTTTACAGTACAGTACTTATTGGGTATTTGTATGGAACTTTTTAGTGGGACCTACTGCGTACTTACGTGGTACTTTTTCATATCTACTCTTTACTTACATGGTACTTTTTTGTACCTACTGGATGCTTACATGGTACTTTTTCATATCTACTCTTTACTTACATGGTACTTTTTGTACCTACTGGATGCTTACATGGTACGTTTTTGTATCTACTCTGTACTTACGTGGTACTTTTTTGTACCTACTGGGTACTTACATGGTACTTTCTGCACCAAGTGAATTCTTACATGGTACTTTTTTGTATCTACTCTGTACTTACATGGTACTTTTTTGTATCTACTCTGTACTTACATGGTACTTTTTTGTATCTACTCTGTACTCACATGGTACTTTTTTGTACCTACTGGGTACTTGCTGGTAGTTTTTTTGTACCTACTGGACACTTACATGGTATTTTTTCTGTACCTAATGAATACTTGCATGGTACTTGTTTTGTACCCACTGGATACTTAGATGGTACTTTTTAGTATCTACTGGGTACTTACATAGTACTTTTTTTGTACCTACTCTGTACTTACGTGGTACTTTTCTGCACCAAGTGAATTCTTACATGGTACTTTTTTGTATCTACTCTGTACTTACGTGGTACTTGCTGTGTATGTATGTGATGCTATTTTGTTTATACTTTTGTGGTACCTACTGGGTATTTATACTATACCATGGGTATTTATGCTGTACATACTGGCTTCTTACATAGTACCTTTTGGGTAATTACATGTTGCATGTTCTAGTACTTACCACATGTAAGAACAAGGTAAGTACAAATAAAGCACCTTGAATTTACTTTTTCACTTATTGTATTTTTTTACGGTATTTACCATGTGCAATAAGGTAGTAGGTAAACAGAAATTACCTTTGAAGTACCATTACTGTGAAAAATGACCCAGAATACTTATTTTGCAAGTTAATATGTGTTTCATGGTACTCACCACATGTAAGGAGATAGGAATTTACTAGGGATTCACCAATACAATTTGCTCATGGTTCGATACGTATTGAACACAATTAAAACTAGATTTTTTAAAGTGCACAGTTCTTGGAACTCATTGCAGAATCACATTTAAATAAAACTCTTATACACATTTCAAGCTGTAATAGAATGTAAACGCGTCTCATTCTTCAATACTCGTAAACATCAAGACAATGAATGAACTGTAACAATTTAAGCAGTTCTCTTAAGTTTTGACAGCTGGATCTCATCCACAATCTAAACTCAACCAATTTAAAATATTTAGAATGACTTACTCTGAAGTCCGAATAAATAATAATAACACAAGTAAATCGTAGTGTCCCTTAGCTGTCAGTCCTTAATTCATGTACCTTTAGATGTTTTAGCAAAAAGATGGTTGTTTTTAGCATTTAGCTAAAACTTTTACTTTCCTGGGCTCCAACTCCCATAGGATGAGCAAGATCATTTCTGGTGGGGAGGGGGAGAATTTTTTTGGAGGAGACAGTCTCAGCCATGAAGACATGAATACACAGTAAGGAATCTCATTGGTACTGAATACATAAAAAGCGTATTGTGAAAATGTCGTATTGATTGGTTCGGTTTGATATTAACTATTGTTGCATCCCTAGTAATTACTTATGTGGTACCTTATTGTATTTTTTGTGGTACTTTATATTAATGAGAGTATACAGAAAGTACCATTGATTGTACATGAAATTTCCATGTTAAGTTAAAGGGTGTTTTGTGGTTCTTAACATTTAAAAGGATATAGTAGTTAAGAAATTGAACTGTAAAAAAAAACCCTATTTCCACTATGTTTACACCTTAAATAGCGTACCTCAACACCAAAATATCTCACGACCTTTGACATACTGAAGCTCTTCAACTGTTTACACGATCAACATGAATCAGATGATTCTGACGAGGAGAATAGCAGCTTTTATAAAGGTTTTGTATTGTATTACGGTGACAGAATCATCTGATTTATGCTGATTGTGTGAACACTTTACGATTGTAAAGTATCATCACAGGGCTGCTTTTCTGCCCTTCAGAATCACCTGAATTACGTTAATTGTTTAAATAGTTATAAAGAGTCAAGATGTAAACACTCCAGTGTCTCAAAAAGAGGTACCAGCTCCCATGTGCCGAATTAAACAATGTATGAAAATCATATTTCTGCTGTTGAGGTATTTGCAGATTACTGTTCATATAATCTAATGCTTAACACAAATGATAAGAATAAGACGATAAATGACTTCCCGCACTTCTAAGCAGAGCTCTCTTCTCATCACAGTCTACCGAATGGGTTTTCTATCAGTCACCACAGCTAGTTACTTATCTCTGCAACGTGGTGTTCAGGAAAACAAGCCTCGTGTCCAGAGTTTGTGTCACCAGCTGACAGCATGTTGTTTCTTTGGCAGTGGGGTTTCAGCTGAATGTGTGGCCAGTCTGTATTTTTTTCCAAATGTCTCACTTGGCAAAGGTGCTGATCCCGGCTAAGAGCTGTAATATCTCTCGCACCTGCCAAGAGTGGCCAATAACTGTGTGCCTCTCAGGCTCATCAGTTTGGCAGGCGGTAAATCAGTGTGGTCTCCTGCAGGGGCCCTGGAGTTTTGCTGTATGTCACTTACAGCTCTGGCGCATGCATCACTGCAGGGCTGTGCTCCTGCATTGATTTGCAGACAGAAAATGTTGGAATAAGAATGGTAGGGCATGCATTTTTCTCACCTTTTTTAATCACTTATAGTTTTAGATCAGATATCAAGCTTGCTTCCAGCTGTTTCATGAGTTCTTTCACTTTTGCGGAAGGATCAGAGAAAATTATGTTATTTTTGTTCCTTATGATCCTAGATTCTGATATTTTGACATCCGCTCTTCGATGCAGAAAACTCAAAGATGCATTTGCTGACTGGATTTTACTGAAGTACTAATTCCGGTTTGATGAGGTTGTGGGTTCAGACAGCTGTTCTATTGTCGGTGAATGATCTCTGCATGGATCATGGCTGTGAGAACAAAACAGTCTCCTGGGAATATGTTTAAAGCCACAGGAATACTTATACTACGTTACAGTTGAGGCCCAGCTGATTGGATTCAGACGGTGTTAAATGTTTAATGCGTGTATGAAAGTTTCTATATTTATTCCCTTCCCAGTGGCCGTTTGAAGAAAAAATCTGTGAGGATTTTTCCATTTCTTTGGCTGCTTTTGCAGGAAGTGAACCAAGATAAGAGAGGGAAACCTGGCAGTTGCCAGAGTGCAGGCTGTTTTTTTTTTTTTTTTTTTTTTAAAAAGGATACACTTCAGAGGCTTGTTTAATCAGCATCATCTTACTTAAATGGTCCCAAGCAGCTGGAGAAGCAAAACGTCTCCACATTATTACTGACAGTAGCATTGACTGAACCACACACAAGGCCAGATGCCCCAAAATTCCCCTGAGGTGACACAAAAAATAAAAACACTCACACACCCACACAGTCCCAAACACACACACATTGTTTAGCATCCATCATTCCTGTACCGGCAGCTCCAGGGCCTCTTTCGACGAGAGCTGATAACTGAGCGAGGAAAAAGGTGAAGGTTTTTGTAGAAGTTTCTTTGGGCATTGGCTGAAAGCCGGCCACCGCATTGTGATGCAAGCAGGAACCATAATGTGACTAACCGCCTCAGGTTTTGGCTCTCGCGAAAGGTTACAAAGCTTAGCAATAATACAAATGCAGTAAGAACAGAAAATCAGATTGAAAAAAGCCCAGTGAGAGCCCAAATTAAGCCTTTCTGCCCATTAAAATGAAGCGAAAGTGATTATCGCATCAAAGTGAAGACAGGGTATGATTTCATAAGGTAAGGACTTAAAGAAAAAGCTCGACACAAATTGAAAATAGAAACTCTTTTTCCTAGTTTGGATTTATTCTGATTCATTTGGAATCAAGAACTTCTATCCTGGTGTGTCATAACCTTTATTATTATTATTTTGGAATAGAATGTAATCCAAAGACCACTCTGTTACCTTGGACAGACTTCACAGCATCATCATCTTAGAATTATACCTGACAGTGAAGTCTGAAAACTCCAAGAATGACCTGAAGTTTTCTTTAAAGTTCATTCGAAGTCCAACATTTTAGAATCTTTGGCTGAGAAAAATGAGACCTTGAAGATCAGCTGTGAGTTAAACATCATGAAAAATCAGAAGCAAAAATTAATTATGTTGTTTTTTAATATGACTTTGTAAATCCATAGTAAAGCTATTGTAAAAGAGCTTTTTATCACCTGAAATTCACCTCTGAGCTTTGGACAGGACTATTTGAATGGGGTAAGCATGCTATCATTTCCCATAATCCCTTTGTTTACACTTTCTCCCGCTAGCTTACTGTCCCTCACAACTCCTTCCTAACATTACAGATAAGAGCTACAAGCTTTATTAAACTTGATTTTTTTGCTCCCGATTCACGATTTGAATAAAGAAATACTCAAAAATGTAATTTCAATCTTAATTTATATATATATATATATATATGTATCCTCTATCATGAGAAAAAAGCTACAAGGTCTTGTTTACCACACCAAAAACACAATTTCCATTGGAGTGGGTCTTTAAGAGCTGCGGTTTCTCTCAAGAAGCAGCACAGAGAGAGATTTGAGACTCAAAAACAAGTTACAGAGCTGGCTAAAGCACACACGCTCTTCAAGTCCCCGCACTGACTACCTCTTCCTTTGAAGAGCCCCTTTCAGAATTTCTTTTAAATGTATAAACATCATAAAGCCAGACACACTGCAGCACATAGCAGAAACCCAGTGCCTCCTGTCAGCAGTCATGTGGTCTTTTGTTTTGAAAATCAAATGGATTCTCTATTTCATAATCCCTTTCTTTTTTACACAAACATGCACACGCTCAGATCCTCTGTAGTCTGATCCTATTTATAGGAATTGACTCGTTTTAGGCACAACAAAGCAGCAAAATGGACTTTATGTCTGTCTTTAGCACATCAGCTTGAAGAATCGCTTCTGGGATCTCCCTGAGATGCAAAGGTGTTGTATGTGTCCAGTGAAATCCTAATTGCTGACTAGAATGAGTAAATTTACACTGTGTGCAGCCCTTAAAAGTCATCTCTAACAAATTAGTGAGAAATTTTATTTTTCTTAGGCCTGTTAACCTTTTTTAATAGCAGGTTTCCAATAATTCGCATGGTTTGCAGGTTTACAAGAATGTGCACGTTCAAAAATACTCGTCACATGCTTGTTGTGATTACTGTAGTAGAGCTTATCCCCATGAAGAAATGTGTTTCTCCTCAACACCACAGAGCACACGTGGAACACCCTCCCAGCAGAGGGATATACAGCCAAAAGATCCTACGTGTGACTCTTAAAAAAACAATTTCGGACAGCCCTCCCCCTGCAAATATCCCTACAATTGGGAAGAATTTGGATTTGGCCTGAATGTAACCAATGTTCACCCATCTGTTTTTTACCTAAACTTCAAGAGGTGCTTAGATTGATTCCATCTTTTAAAGCATTTCAATCCGCAGACTTGACAGCCGAGCATTTGCTGTCACAACTCCTACTTTTCAAAAATGAGAGGCCAACTTTGATATATTGAGGCACCACTGGGGCAAGACCTGCAACCGATCAATGTCCATCTCAACCTTCAGCACCTGCAGCACTGAGTTCCCCGCGCCCCCGTTTGATCCGAGCTACCTTTTGTGCTGAGATAACTCCTTTTCTTGTATTTATTTTCTTCATAAGGAAATAATGAAATGCAGCATTTGCAGGTATTTTTACTGTCCTTTTATTTTTTCCTAAAATATGAAGGACTAAAGCATAAGGTTCAAGATGCAGCACAAAAGTGCTGAGGAGGTGGAAGGATATGAAGGACAGGACCGCATTTCCTAATCACAGCCATCCTCCTGAGCTCCTCCCAGTTGTTCAAAGAAAATTTATGGTTTCTGCAGAATGCAGCCCGAGCAGATTTGCATATTAACTACCAGCACAGAGGAACTGCAGTATAGATCATTGATCTGCTCAGTGGCGTGTGACTTGGGAGAACTTTTGAGGTAAAAACAAGCTTTGTCCTAAAGAATGAGACCTGGAGCTACTTCGGAATGTCAGCAAAAGATCACAAGGGGTTAGGTTAAAGAAATAATGGTCTAGAACACTTCTATAATTAACTGTATTCTAGCCTTCTTTGAGTCTCTTGTGCCTTTTTACTCTGTAAAGTTCACAATATTCACAGATTTATTTATTTTTTATTAAGATGTTTTTAAAGCATTTGATAAAATCCACCAAATGGATCCCAATGTCATTTTTTAATAAAATATAGACAGTATCTAATATGACACGTGTTATTTGATCACACAAATGATGAAGAAAAAAAATGCTTGTGTCTCAGATTTGATAAATTATTAACATGGTGTAACTGTTTTGTAAAAAAATAATAATAAAAAAGTTTTGCATCATTTAAATACAGTAGTTGTTTAAGTTAAATATGAATCACAATAGATGAGTCAGCAAAACCTTTCCCGCCAAAAGAGATTTTGAGATTTCATGGAGGCAGCCATATTGGAATCACCAGGAAACACATTTCTACTTCCCCTAGTGCTGGGTGCAGCAACCTTTAACCTGCAAGAGCTATTTGGGCTCGTTAAACCTAGAAGGAGTCGCATAGTCTATTCATTACCTTCTTTTTTTTCAACAATAAATATGAATTATGTCTATTTTT
>NC_050521.1:17163127-17184762 GCF_002922805.2 Oryzias melastigma
TAAAAGATGTCTGTGCCTAACAGGATAATCTCAATGCAGTTCTGTGCAGCTAGTAACTATTGTTGTGCAGCACAAGATAATGTGTGTTTTTAACTCATAAAAGATCAAACTTTTTACCAAGGTTTTGCTTTGTATATGAGAACTGTGCACTCTGGAGGTAGTGTTCAGAAAACAAGAAGTCTTCAGCTCAACAAGGATGTAAAAACCTACATAGTTTATCATCAATGTGCACCTCAGCCATCAATGTATAAACTGTACTGATCTCAATTAAATAAATACTAATTAAGTAATCCTTACTTTAAAAAATGCTATTTTATTTATCTTTTATTTATTTGTTCATTTTCCCCTCTTTGTCCTCAGCAGTCTTACACTGCTGGGTTTTGTTATTTTAGTTTGGGGTTGGACCTTGATACTTTATTTATTTGTTTTCTTTAGTTAGTTTTGGTTGAGCAGCCCTTAGCAGGGAGCTGCTGACTCCACATGTCTGGGTCAGCAGTCTTCCTGACTTATTTCATGTTTGGCCAAGGAGCCTCCATGGAGAGATGAAAGAGCCACATGTGGCTCTGGAGCCGCAGGTTGCAGACCCCTGTTCTAGTGGAACAATAATTCACTACAGGGCACAAAACAGGGACTAAGATACATACAATGGGTTTATAAGGGACGTTTGGATCATGCTAATGAGATAGGGGTCCTAGAAATAGGATTAAAGATGTAGGATTAAGGATGCTGGGAGGTTGTGGTGCAGTGGTAGGCAGATGACTCCTGATAGGAAGATTGCGGTTCAATTCCCACATGTGTCAAAGTGTCCTAGGGCAAGACACTCAACAGAGCCACCGTTAATGGATCTATGACTTTAAAGCACTTTGGGCCTTTGAGGAATGTAAACTGCATTTACCATCATCGCAGTTGAAAGACTTCACTTTCTCGGTCAATGAAAAGTAATGTCATTAAAATTAAGCAAAAGCTAATTTTGTAGTGAAATGACTCTTTAACCTGTCCCACTGTCCCCCACTATGAGGATTAGAAGTTATCCCAAAGTTTTTTCTCATTCATTTTAACAGCCAGGCTCCCTAAGCTAGTAGAGGAGCTGCCATCTTTGAGGCATGAAGTCCTCTATGCGTCAGCATTTGAAGATCACTTCAGAGTTATCAGAGAGGATACATCATCTCGTTGAATTGAGAACAATTTCCTGACACGGAAAGCAAAAGATTCTCATTACAGTGCTGTGACAGTTCGTTTATCATGCGTCACTTAGACAGCTCTCTCTCAATCAGCTCCCCGGCGCTTCATCCAGCTGTGCTGGCTCCGCGCGTACGGCAGAATAAGAAATGTCAGACGTTTTTTTTAAAGAGCGCGCCGCTCTGCAATTAATCTCTTTGTGTTGCGCTGCGTTTTATCTGTGTTCTCTGACAAAATATTCCAGGAAGAATTCTTGGCTTTCTGTAGATTTCTCTGTGAGATCAGCGTTTGAAACGGCCCCTCAGACGGTGTTTCTGTGACCCTCTCTGTGTAATGGCTTTCACTGGAAGAGTAGAAGATGGCCTCGAGCTTTCTAGTGGCTCTAACCTGTAATGATGCAATGCTTTTACCACTTTCCCAAGAGACCTGACTTTTTGAGAGGTCAAAGCAGGGACCTTTGGAGAACGAGGCATTAAATCTGAATTTATGCTTCAGAGTTATAATTGGCTACTAAAGTTTACACTTGGAGATGCAGAACAGTTTCACTGGTTTATTTTCTGGAGGCAAAATGAGTCAATTGTCTTATATTTTATGCTATTATTTTCTAAAGTACTTTTAGTTACGTTTATCAACCAGATTATAAACAACTCAAGTCAAGCATCTGCAGGAAACAGAAAGACGTAGAACTTCATTAAAAAGTACAAAGTAGAAAAGTAACTTAAAAATTAATAAGTTCACTTGTGCTTGTTTATTAGTTCAGAACAGGCTGAAAATAATGGTTGGAAGACAGAAAATAAATCTTTTTGATGTTTTGTTTTCAGTCTGTCCTCATATGGAAAAGATCTAATGCAACAAATAAAACTGAAGAACTCTGAGGCTGAAGCTTTTTGCCAAAATTGTAATGTTTTAATACAGTCATTCAGGTCATGTTATGAAATGATTTTCTTTCTTCGGGGCAAAAGGATTTTGACACAGATACTTCTCTTTCAAACTTTCTTTCTTCTCCGTCCAGAATGTGCACTTTAGGAGGGTCCTCTGCCCAAACTGTTCAGTCTTCCTAATATTAAGGTCAGAAGGCTCCTGACTGGACTATTTCTGATTTTTAAAGAACTTTATTAAATTTGAGGCACTCAAAATACAATTACTGAACAGTGACAACACATGATTACATAGAGCCTAAATATGGGCTCTTTAAATACGCAACAATTCATTATTTTTGAGAATTTAAATAAATCTCCATGAAATTGGAAATCAATAGTGTTCACTAAGTATTTTCAACAGTTCATAAATGTGTTCTGGATCAGATTGGTTCTTTCAGACATAGTTGGGTCTTCTTCTGCTCTCACAGGTGAAAGTGGATGTGACACTGAGAGAGACCCGTATGTTACTCATATGCCTCGTTTCCACTGAGCGGTACAATACGGTCCAGAAGGGTTCAGTATGGTATTTTCAGCGTTTCCATTTTGGATCCCTGTTTGTTCTAGGATCGTAGAAGAATGGAACAGTCCTGTCCTGCTGTTGTTAGGTCAGGAGGTGTTGGGTAGGGTACAGGGTTCATGGGATGCAGCTCACAATTGGTATTAACTTATGTGCTTTGTCATCTACTTCACCAGTTAGAACTGAAAAGGCTGCTTGGATGATCAGTGAAACGTCTTCTTCTTCAGGCCTTTCAGTTCCGGATTTCAATTCTTGTAAATGAATTTTCTGTAAGTGAATTCTCATATGTGAACTCTACAATATATATATAATCCTTGCTATTTTTGTTTACTTTTTTATTGATACTTAATTGCTGCCAAAGCTTTGTGTGTCTCCACAAATCATTGATTGATCTGGGTTATTGTGCATAAGTAACTGTATTAAAATATGTGGAGCAAACTAAGCAAACTTGCTCCAAATTCACATCACGGGAGACAAAACATGGAGTTTAGCAGAGAAAAAGATCCAGTTAACTAATATTCCAGCCAGAATACTGGTGTTATGTGAATCTTATTCAAACCATAGACCTCTAACAAAGTAGAACTAAGAAGAAGTTTGATGCTGTTTAGCTAATCTTACACCCAGTTACCCCTAAATAGTTTTTTTTCTCAAAAAGACGAAGACAATGTGTGTTCTTTTTAGCTAAAATATTTTAAATAAAGCAGAAACGCTACAAATTCCATAATAAATGTGGCAGCTATTCTACAAAAAAGTTATTGTGATTAAAAGCGATAACCAGTTTACAGCTGAAAGGCCCACTGTGGCATGCTTCTTAGATTAAATTATGTTAATAGATTAGATCAGACTAAATGAGAAAAGATCAAATTGCCTTTATTAATTCAAAAAAGACTTATGTAAAGAGAACTCCACACTAAGAATTCAATTAAGGGAAATGAGTAACTTCAATATTTATCTTCAAAATGTCACAGACGTTCTTATAAAAATAAATAAATGTGTGTTGCTTAAGAGATAAGCCCTAAAAACTGTAAAGTATTATTTATATATTGACTGTATGAGTTTGTGTGCAACAAGCTGTCAATTTAACAAACAGTGAACTTGTAATTTCAAACTTCTTTTAAAAAAAGTGGTTTGGACTTTTTTGTTGCAGAATTGTGTTTCTGCCTTTATATGTTTCAAAGCTTTGTTGTAACACTGCAGCAAAGTACAGCATGAATAACAGTCATTTTCTCTGCAGCGAGCATCTAAGTGGTGGTGGTGCGGAGGCGTATTTTGGGCACTGTTTGACATTAAAAGAGAAAAGGGGAGAGTGCAGCGAAAGACGTGGTTAGTCACAGGTGTTCTGACTACTGACGTAAACTCCTTATGCTGTGCTCAGGGCACGTTCATGTAATAAAGGACAGATTCCAGAGCTGAGATGAGTGGGCTGTAAAAGAGACAATGAGGGATGCACTTAGGTAATAGAGAATTCAAAATGAAAAGGGTACAAACTATTAGCAGTCGCTGTATGTTTGGATCTAATTTGGCTTTGGGACATTCTTTGCATTCACATGCAAAAAAAAGGTTTCTTGTTACTTCTAGTTACACAGCGGCCACTAAAACAAAAACATTGATAGTGTTTTTTTCCGCACTATTAGCCGCACTTAAAAACATTATTTTTTTTTACTAAAAACAACAGTGCACCTTATGATCCGTAGCGCGTTAAATATTGATTGATTCTAGATGTGCTTACTGATGTTAGCATGTTATGGTTAGCATGTAGTGTGTATGGACTTACTGTGAACACAATGAAAAAAGTGTGACTTTTTTGTCTCACTTATTGTGCAATATAGTTCGGTTTGACTAATATGTGACAAGAAACATTGACAATGTTCCTTCTAACCTAATGCACCCTACAGTGCAGGAAATGAATTTATAGTTTTATTTTTACACTTTAATGTCCCACTCTAATCATCTTTTAATCTATTTTCAAACTGTAGTTTTCTGATATACTTTTTGCCGAGCAGGAGTTCATTAGAAAAATGTTTCTGGGTTGTGGGCAGGAATCTTGGAGTGGAGTAAGCCTGCCCTCATTTCCCATCATCCCTTTGTTTACACTCTCTTCCACTAGCTTAGTGGTGAAACAAAAATGGCGACCAATATCAGAACTATCCATTCATAGTTCTGAGCCAGATGTCAGCTCAGACAAGGAAAGTGAAGACGTTTATGGATCTCTTTGTCTGGAAGTGGACGCATCAGAACGTAGCTTGTGACATGCTGACTGTAGAAGCTTTTTCAAACTGCATTACTTTGTGTGCTCCTGATTCAGTGCATTTTGAATAAAGAAATACTCCAAAAAACAGTTTTAATCTAAATTTTCTTTATATATGCTGTTCATCATGAGAAAAAAAATGCTACAAGTACATGTTAAAAACGCCAAAAATGCATTTTCATTGGAGCATTAAAAAGTTCAAAAGAACAAAATTCAAGTTCACAACAAAAACTATATCAAAGGTAAAATGGAAAACCTTCATAGAGTTTGCAGAGTTCTTCCGTTGTTCTCGGCATCTCATGTGGTGCCATTCCATGTTTAGATATGCATTAGCCAATATCTGTCTAGATGAGTGAGACGGGCTTTCTCTTGTAACTCAGGATGGGTACTAGTCAGCTGTACTAGTGCTTCAAGACCAGGTTTGTTTGTGTAGCCTACCAGTGAAAATAGGCTCTTCTAAAAATAAATGTGATGTACTAAGTTTGTACATTTATACGACTGTAGTGAGACCACATTGTCTTTTGACATCTGCATAAAGGTGAGAGGGTGTTAGAAAAAAAATGTTTTTGTGTAGATCATTATTTCACCAACATTTTACTGTTAGTAATTTGTTTTTGCAAAATACAACATATGCTCCTTAGCAAATTACACATTTATAAAGATAAACACATCAAAATCGTAGCTATGGTTAAAGAAATTGAGGCATTTTCAATCTAAAATTCTGTAAGATTTTATCGTGATAAAATGAAAAGGATTTTTTTGTAAATAACCAATGCCACATATTGTTTTTTTCTTTTTTTGTGTGTTTTCTTACAAAGATTTTAAACAGTACTTAAGTCATTTAAAATTCCATTTGCCTTGAGGCTGGGCATTCAAACGAAACAGATTTAAACTGGAAGTGCTCTCAGAGAAAGTGCAGTCCTCCATCACAGTCAACCTCGTATAATGCATTTTTAAAGAAAGTGATCCAGATCAAAAGCAACATTTAATGTGTTGCTCCTTTGCCTTTTTTTTCAGCCACTTTTTTCTTACAATGTGGCACTCTTGATTTATTCAAGGGCACAAATTCAGAGCAATGCTTTTGAAAATATTTCATTTAAAGACACCAGAAAAGTCAGAACTTTTGCTTAGTTTTGCTTTAATGAATGTCTAAACTATATCTCACTTTCATATCTCATTTTTTTTCATACACAAGTAATCCTAAGTAACTGAAGAGTTTTTATGCAAAAAAATAAAATAAAATTCTGCTAATTTAGCCGTAAAATATCGAGTTTACTCAGTGTAAGAAGCCTTAGGATCCAATTTCATAGAATGTGTTTGTTTGGATTTATGACTGCTGTTAGTGTGATAACAGCAGCTCAGACATATACTATTTTTTTATTATTATTTTTAATGGAGTGGTGATCCGATTTTATGTTCCCTTGCAGATTTGGCTCATTTACATATTTTATTGGGTGATTTCTTCATCTGAACCATGTGACTTAGAAATGTTTCTGATCAGCTAGTAAGATTCTTCAATCCCCAGGTAGTATTAAGACAACCCAAAGCCCCAGTAAATGTACTAAACCTTGAATATGTGGGAGGAATTACAAGGAGCAATCAAACCAAAGCAGATATCAACTCATCTACATAAACAAGTTTGTTTTATGAAATGTGTATATTCATTAGTAGCCCACTGCCCTTTTCAAAGTCTCCCTTCAGGCTTTATTTTTCATCCATTAACTTTTTCATCATCTGTGATTGCACTGTGTGTTAAGTGCTCGGAAAAACATCCTAATGAGACTCTTATCATTTATTCTGCTTGTCTTTGAGGCTAAAACTTGGCTTTAGCAGGTTTGTGATGACTACTGTTTTAGGAATTCCCGAGGGGCTGAAGGGGGATGTTTAAAAGGCTAATTGAGTACATGATAAGAAGTTATGGATCTGTGGGATCTGGATATTCTACAGTAGAATAGGAATAAAACGACAGGTATTTTTGCTTGCAGAGGTGCATTGGATTTACTTCCAAAGTGAAAGAGAGAGACGAAGATGAGTGCAAATGTCCTGAACAGTTCCTGGTTTTGACATTGTTGTTCATTTCATGCAGCACTGGAGGCCCCTAAAGACAAATTCGTACATCACGGTTGGAGGAAAAGGGGACGCAGAGGTCGCTGTCTCTATCCGATCCTGCTTCTCTGTTGGATTGCAGGACATTTGAGTTGAACTTGACCAGATTTCAATGATGAAAATGTTATAAAATTCATGTAATACTAACTCCCAGGACTTTTATTTTAACGTTTTACACAAACATGTTTAAAATCTTCATAAACGACTGCATTCAAAACCAATGACTTTTTGAACACAGTACTGCTGCAGTCTGCTTACTGTGGCTTCAGTACCACAATGGGTTTGAATTGCAGCTCCAGCTGCGTCACGCTTCACCGTCGCACCTCAGCGACGCACAACTCCCAGACACAGATAGTGGAAGCTTATCGTTGATGGCTGTTAACCTAAAAAAAAAAAAAAACCCATGAGGGTAAGAAGAACGGTGAGGCGGCAGGGGAGCTGCAGACTGCAGGGATGGAAAAGCTCCAAGCCAAGTGCAATAAAAGGCAAAGAAATAAAGATGTACAGATTAGACGTCAAGAAAAGACTCAGGCGATTAAGGTTGTGGGAAATCTGCCAAAGAGTTAATGAAAGTCAACTCGTACAGTATGTTCGGTGGGGCAACTGGGGATAAAGTCAGTTAATGGGAATGAGGACGGCTTGGGTGTAGATTGATAAAACTACAAATAAATGCTACAATACTAGGAATTAAGCATCATTATTATTTGCATCTTAAGTTAGTATCAACTCAACAGAGACACAGGCCTTCTTTTGTGATGTAACTTAAATCTCTTTCTGCTTTGAGTTCTCGTGTTCTTCTCGTTTTGGTCTCCAAAACACGTCTCTGTGGTTGTAGAACTGTGTCTGGAGCACTGAGTTAGAGCGTGTATGCTTGTGATAGACTGGCGCCCTGTTCATGTTTGTTGGGTGAAAGCTGGGAATGGCTCCAGGCCCTACATGGTCCTGTCCAATATGAAGCAAGCACAGAAAATGTCTCACATAATGAAATCATACTTCTATATTCCCAAAGCTTTGAGGGCAAAAGCAGATAATTTAAAGTTATTATAGAACAAGTTTTTTTTTTACCTAATTAAACATATATGGCCTCAAAACTTAAATGGCATTTATGTGATAAGTGCTCAAAATGAATTCACTAAGTTATTTTGGAAAACACGTCAAATTATAACTTTTAAAATAGAAATAAAAAATAATAATAGTTAATCCTTCTTTGGTTTGATCAGCTGTTTAAATGAAAGATAAACCAACTGTATTCTAAATTCCTGTGTTTTTCTGCCTTTATTTAAAGAACAATTCACTTTACAAGTGATTCTTTGATATGTAACAAAGTGTTGCATTTTAACAATAGAAATTTAAAAGTAAATTAACATAAATTGTAAATGGTGTATATCTATAGCACTTGAAGGCTCAGGCTGCTTTATAGTCACGGTCCTTTCACCTACATACATTCACGCAATGATGGCAGAAAACTGGTGCCAACCTATAACCACCAGGAAAAATGTGGGGTTCAGTGTCATATGGATGGGCAGAACCAAACTGTGACCCTTCTTTTTTTTTTTCCTGTGTTAAACTAAAATGACAAGAGCGTATAAGTGCACTTTTACTTTTTCAAATTATTTTATTTCCATGATGCAAATGATAAAATGGGAAAAAATAACCACAGAGCTTAAAAACAGCAACAATGGGAAAAAAATTAACAAAACAGTTTTTGTCAGGACGATAGGTCGACTCAAATGAATGTTTTAAGGTGAAGAGCTTTTATTTGATTTAATTTCATTTTTTTAATCGTGTTTTTCTTTATTTTACTGACCTTTATTTTGTTTTTCTGCAGTAAGTGTATGACTGGCTGTATTTGTATGAATTTTTACTTTTGTGAAGCACTTTTTGATTTTCATCTGGGAAAGGTGCAATAAAAATACACATTTACTTACTAACTTACTGAAGCCATGTTGGAAAAGAAGTGGGCAGAAGCCAAATGTATTTAGGCCCATCCCTTAGGCCTATAAGACACTTTAAAACACTCTTCTCATAATAATATCTTTTAAAAATAACACAATCACCATGCACAAAGTAAGAGTAAAACAATATTTTGCATACTTCTCACCACTTTTCAATCCTCACCATGCTGATGGGGATGACCCATTGATCTGACATTCACCCTTTTCATTAGTCAGATTCATTTAAACCAAACTTACAGTTAACTAAGCAGAAAAAAGCTTTGAAGGAATGACAGATGGATAACATAACTGAGATGCCATTTGCAATTTGGTCATAAAAACGCTGATAAAAATAAACTGAATCCTTTTGTCTGTTTGGATGACACACAAAGTACAGTTACATAAAATTAACTTGCATGAAGCTGATTTCAAATCTTTTAATTTAATTTCAGATTATTTAAGAAAACCATATAAATGTGACTAATAGTGTGAAATTGACCTGCCAGCTGAATTGTATGTTAAATGTCCAAACATGCTCTATTTCATAAACACACAGCTTCCTCTAGTTTCTAGATGACAGTTTATGTAATTGAATGAATCTGCACAAATGGAGTCCTATAATTTCACGGGATACCTGCGGTGTCTGCAGACGTGTCAAACTCTCATTTCCACTGGGTAAAAGCTGGATTAAGAGAACCCCCGGGGATCATCCTAATTAGCAAGTATTTCTGTTTCTTACCCTCAGTGTGCCACGGTTACAAACACAGTGAGAAAAGGCCAACCTGCAGCTTTGCATCAACAGCATAACTGCGCTGGGTGCCAAAAAAGAACATCTAACAACGATATGATCAAAGAGAGCTCACCAGTCAGAGAGAGACCATGTATATGTGTGTGTGCTGCTTTACCCATGCACAACACACACACTTGTTTCTAATTTTAGAAAACAGCTGGACCGCTGAGATATCAGTGAATGTGGACACTTTGGCGCATTTATTGTAAACATCCCAAATCAAATGTCATATTTTTATTCTTCTTCTTCCTGCTATGCCATCAGCCACTTTCTTGCTGTTGAAAACCTGCTTTTATTCACACTAAGTCTCTGAAAGCATTAGGATGCACATTGCAACAAGACCTTAAGCAATTACCGGCCTTATCTTCCTGCCTGACAAACATTATGAGCTTTTAGCTGACACCTTTCCCGAGACTCCTCCATTGAATCATCTGTGCTAATGTAAAAAATGGAACGGCCAAGAGGTTTGTTAAATATATCTGAATTGTTTAACCATCATTTCCCCCTTTAATAGTCCTTTTAAGGTGTCCATTAGTGGGCGGTTATAGTGAATGACAATTGAAGTAAAAACACTGCAGGATGCACAGGAAGAGAATTAGGTCATTTTTAGAAGGAAACAACAGATTTGAAATGGTTTTGAGCTGTTTTAAAAAAAAAAGCGGTTGATACTTTCCAGTACTGTATCCATTATGTCTTTTCAAAAGTATTCTGCTTATAGATTGTTTAGACAAATTCCAGATGGAGCAATTAAACATAAAGAAGTGTGTTACTGCAAATGAGCTGCATGTCTTCTGTGAGCAGCTGCTCAATAATTCATTTAAGGTTCTCGTGGAATCGATCTCAAAGTCTAGTTTGCTTCTGAATACTGATGTGATTCAGCACAAAAGAAAAAAACTAGGAGGCTGTCTGAGCTGTGATTGGTCAGCATCTTAACAAGCTCCACCCACCATCACTTATGAAGATGTTGTAAAATTTACAGAAAATATTTCAGCTTTCTTTGGAGGTTTATAAAATATATATATATATATTATATATAAATTCCCAAACTTTGAAAAATACATTGAAAAGAGTCTTCTTAGTCAATATTTTAATTTACTTCCGGACACAGAACATGTGATGTCGTATATCTGGTCTATTTAGTTGGAAAAGCAGGATTTTTTTCACTTTAACATTTCACCTAATAAGGTAAGAAATACACCACTCAAATGTAGTTTTGTCTTAGGTAATGTAACAGCACTGCCAAATCCACAGACAGAAGCCATTTTTTCTTTTACACTTTGCTTTTTATGTTTTAGACTTTAGTGATTCAAGGCTTTCAAGCCCGACATGGAAAAAGGTTGACTAAAGTGGGTCTAAAAAGTCTCAAAAGTAGAAGAAAGTGTGGATGGAGAACTTTTACAACCAGTTTCATGACTTTTACATGGTGGATGCAGATCCTTAAAAAGCATTAAACTTAAGTAGACTAAAATAAGACTTTTACAATAATTAAAATGTTTCTTGTCAATGCAAAAAAAATAAAAATAATGATCAATAAAAATATAATAAGGTCAAATTATTTAACTACAGCTTAGATGACACTCATCAGTGCGGGTGTCTGAAACACGTGATCTACGGCCCAAACTGCAAGAATTAGACTTGATGACCGAAAATTAAACATTTTATAAATTAATCAGTACACGAAAAAACCATAGATAAACCAAAACAATGACAAAACGGATGACATTACAAGATTGAACTGAAAACCAGATACTTGAATACACTGAGGGTAATTGAGAGAAATGGAAACAGCTGTGGAGGATTAGCATGAACCTGAAGTGACTGATAAGGGACAACTCAGGACACGGCCAAAAACCACAACAAAACTCACAAAAAAAACAAAAAAAGTTCAAAAATCCTCACAGTGGGAAAATAGAAAAGTTCACGCAGAAATGACTTGAAAACAGCGATTATTTGTGGTTAAAACCAGTTAGTGGAAATATTTACGAAGCAAACGGCATTTCAATGCGGAACATGCGGAACATGCGGATCAAGCTGGTGGAATTTTATGTGTGAAAAAAAAAAAAAAATTTTTTGTTTAATTTTTTTCTTTGTACCAACAATTCTAAATTAAGTTTAAAGTGTTCTTGAAAAGGTCTCAAATATTCATCTTCTGTAAATCAATAGACATCTTGTTTTATCTAGTTTTTTTTTTATTTGATACTTGAACATAAACAGTACTACACACGATGATAAATAAAATACAGAAAAAATCTTGTAAAAATACGGTTATAGGAATAAAATCCTTTGTCCCTTAGGTTGGTTGGGAGCTTGTCTGAAAAGTCGAACATCTTCTTGACATAATGCCTGATTTTCATTTTTGCTTTTTACATTTAAAGAATTAATTTAGATATTTTTATTCAGATAAGAGACATGAATATAGAAATAAGTTTTGGGTATGAACACATCAGAACGCGTGATTACTTTCTCAAAATGATGGATGTAACTGATCCCAATTCTAATTCTAATAAGGTAAAATCAGGTTACACAAAACTCAGACTTTGACCTACAAATTTCAGTCTGTTTAGAGGTGAAGAATACCTGAAGAGGTTTTTCCTTTTCCCTCCGTTTTTGTTAAAATCAAGGCAAAGGCAAATGGGCAAATGAGTTCTAATTACTAATAATGACTGTGATGAGACATCTCGTGTTGTAACCATAGTAACACAACAGATGTCTTCCTAGTGGGTGTTGTGTTGATATATGAAAGCGATGAGCAATATGGTAGCCATTAATTAAAGATGACAAAGGTGTGGTTTCGCAGAGAAAACAGAATGCAGCAGCATTTTTTTTTTTTTTTTTTGTGATTTGGTGATTAAACTATTGTGAAGGTGCAGGTTAAAAAGGGCAGCAGCATTGTTGGTTCTCTAAATATCAGCTGCGCGTGACGCGATCGGCCCTTCAAAAGACCACAGAATTGGGTGTGTTTGCACATGCAAGAGGGAAAAATCCCAGGTGGAAGAAGCAAAGGCGGCGATGGTGGTGTGCGTGCACAGGTCAAATAAGAGGAATGTGTGTCCAAGATAGAGGAAAAGGACTGAGGGGCTAAAATATAAAAATGTGTCAGAAAGTCAGAAAAATGGATCCTGCAAATTTAATCTTAAATACTAAAAGTCTAAGAGGAAATGCCAAGTGACAAGTCATACGACGGATAAAAAGAAGATAATGAGTCACCTCCAGAGACGAAGCATACATGGACTCTGGAGATTTTGGCGCTTTGCACCAAAATGTTTCCCTCTGCAAAGTAAAATTCAGTTTGAGATTCTTCATCGAGTAGCAAACTGCTTCAATGAAGAATTTGTTTTCCATTTTATATAAATGTACAGCTGCCTACCAATAACAAAATATGACATTTTGTTCTGTAAGTCAACAATCTGTTGAAGAGTAAAAGATTTTCCAGTTTATACCAGTTTTGATTCATGATATTGTTGTAGCAGCAGGATTATTATTTTTAATTAAGGCTTGTTTGGTTGAGTTTATTTAGTTTGTCCTGATTCTTTCATGATCAGTTCCAGCTCTTTTCTTGTTACTTTTCCACTCCTGAACTGGTTAATCTGCAACTAATCTTGTTACCTCTCTCAGTGTGTACAGATCCATGTTCTGTGTGGATCTCAGCCAATCACTGTGGAGGAGATGGATGAAGGATTACCCATTGATCTGGATTAGACCAGTTTTTAGCTTCATGATTGTTTCAGTATTGGTCAGATTTAACATCACTGAACCCTGAAAACGGGCAGATGGGCGGGACTAACCACCCTGATCTACAAAAATGAGTCACATCATTTAAAAAACTATAATTCCGTTTAAGTACAATATCAAGGTTAAAAAACAAGTTTAAATGAACAGAGTGTCATTGAAAGTCACACATATTACAATTGTCATGAATAGAAAGTCTATCCACAGAACTAAAAATGGAGAAGACTTAAAAAAAAGTCATAAGCTACTCTTTGAGTTTTTTTTTTAAATATAAACTTCTGGTCATATTTTAGTTGTTCAATTAAATTTTGATGTTCTAGTTCAGTTATTTGTTTTGAATCAATCTCTTCCATAAATAAAACAGAACAGTTTCTGTTGAAAATCCTCTGATCTCCTCCATTTGGATTCTTCACAAACTGCTAGCATTTCTTTGCATTATACAATACAGATTTTTGAAAAGTAAAGCAAAAACTTTTAAATTTTATTTTCCTATAAATACTATTTAAATGAATAAATAAACATACTTTAAGCAACAAGAAGAATGAGTTTTTCTGAAAAAATAATTGTACTTCCCTGATAAGCTTTTAGGCTTAAGAAGTAAATATAGACACGAAAAGAAAATACAAGTAGAAAAAACTTAGAATTCAACCTCTGGAGTTTTATTGCTGTGTTTCATTTATTCAAGTCTGCAAACAAAAGCAGTAAGTCTATATGCTCCATTGTGCTTTTAGGCATTAAGCTATATCCGTCTACCCAGACTGCAAAAGCTCTTGGTGACTTGGTTCAAGTTTAAAGTGCCTGCCGGCACATTTCATTTCAAACCTAAAGAATCTGATTAAGGACACTGCAACATAAATCAGCACCATAAAGCAGTGTCCACAGGACACCTCATGCTGTAAATGATGTTAGCAGAGTCATGTTCCTGCTGTTGTCTTTCACTGCCTGAATCAGCATCCACGGATACAAATCTACAAACAGTTATTTTAGAGGTAAGATGATTTTATAAGGTTATTTTTATCTCTGCACCCCCATGCGGGTCTGTGCATTAAGACCATTGTGATGGTTAAACCATTAGATTTTAAAAGCCTTCTCTTTTGTCATTAATGCTGATGCTGTACTACCGTGAATTCCCAATGGAAGATTCATATCATATTAATTTACAGTTTGGATGTTGGATTTTATTATGACTGAATACAACATATCACTCATGTGCAGTGAGATTTGTGACTGGTGGGGCACTAACTCTTTCAGAGGAAGATCTACAAACATGTGAACCTAATATATTTGCCAACCACAGTTCAGATTCATTTCTCACATCAGCCTTCTTTCCATACACATAACAGGTACATTTTGGGCCAAGAAAGAAAGTAAACACTAAGTTAGTTTTTGTCTATCTTGTTTCATACTGTTTTCTTCTATGTTACTTTTAGATAAAATTGAAAAAAAAAGAGTAGAAAATTGAAGCACTTCTAGAAAAAAACAAAACAAAAAAAATACTACAGAGTGCTGACAATAAACAGAACACAACATCAAGACAGCAAACACCTGAAAAACAGTTTAAACAAATAGATACAGTAAAAGTTGATTGACAGTCAACTGAAAAACAAGATTCAACAAAACAACAAACTGAAATGAAAAACAGCGGCAATGAAGTGAATAAAACGGAAAATCTTGGGGGATAATACTTTACAAAATCCTCCGGCAGCATTTCTATCTCATCGTCTTCTTCCAAGAACCCAGGCGTCAGTGGGATTCCCTGAAATGGCCTGAAGCATAGTTCTACCGTCATGATGGGCGCAGGTGGAGGATCCAAATGCAGAACAAACAGACAGTTGGAAGGCCTAAATAATGGATTTTCTTTTAGGGACTGCTTAGGACAATTTTCCATGAAAACTACACAAAATCCTAACTTTTTGTGTGTCTCTTATCTAGCAGAGCTCATGAATAGAACCCTAACTGTTGTACTTCCTTTTTGCTGAATGGTAGAACCTGAAATCAACAGGTTCAAAACAAAACTGTTGTTTCTCAGGGCTTGTTCACAGCAGGATGAGTAAGATCTGTCTGCAAGAATCTAAAAACTGCCCTCCAACAAAGAACGCAGACGGTTGAGACAACATCACTTTTCATTTAAACACCTTTTGATCATCATTAAAAGGAAACTCAAACGGATAAAACCTTGACAATAAAATCACATCACTCTAAGAAACAGGCTCATGAAAAACACAACCAAACCAACAAACCATGACTGAACTGAAGATGGACTCACACCAGTTTTCTGTGGAAGACATTTTTCCAGACTATTCTCTGTGAGGATTTAATGATTCTATACAATGCCTATTCATCTTATCAGCTCTGTCTTTAGTGATTAAAACAGTGATTAGTCAATGTTTTATAGCTAAACAACAACAAAAAACAGCCATTCTTTAAATAATCAAGTTGATTGATGAAGCCATGAAAAGTGGGTTTCACAAAGCAAATAACACAATTCTGGTATCTTTCAAACCAAGCTACTCAAAACTGGAATGTAACTAAACCGGATTATAATAACAAGATTGTTTAATTGTGTTTCATTTATAATAATGTACTAAACCATCTTGGTTCAATCTGGGTTTCAAATATTTTTTTCTAGCTGTCATTAAAAAGATAATTGATTTTTTAGGGTGGTCGCTTATGTTATTATTTCTTGATCCCTGTGTAGCTCCACCCCCTGGTTTGTCTGTCACAGGTTTGCTGTGACTTCTCCTAAGATAGTCACAGCTGCCTGCAGTTATCTCATTTGGTTTCATCAATTATGGAGGGTCCTTTTCTGTGTTTGGTCTCAAAGCACCTTTTGTATTTGGTTTTCATGTTTGGCTGTTTATTCAAACTATTGAGTCATCTGAACCTGTTTGAGTCCTCCTCTTATTTTTATTTTTGTTTTGTTTTTTTTCCTCTGCTGGCAATCTGTGACAGCTCAACTGTTTTCTCTGATAAACTCCTGAAAGATTTTAAGTTGTAGAGTTTGATAACAATGAAATAACCACAACGTGTTTTTTTATAGTCTTTAGTATGACTCGGCCTTGATTTGAAGTCACAACCTTCCAGTCCCAGGTCGGACACTCTAGGCCACCAAGGTGGTTACGTTTAGCTAAATGCAGTGGTGAGACACCATATTGCTGGATTTAACCATTGATTGATAACCTGGATTAATCTGCAGCCTCAGTCAAATTTTCATCTCATGTATGTGAAACCTCTGCAACGGGACGTCCAGTTCTAAAACACAGCCAGCTGGAAAGCGAACGACCCTGCTATCTTTCTGCACATGCAAGCAGGTCTCATGCTCAGTGGCATTTCTGTGCAAAGTTGATTTATGGCTTTATCATCAGGTGAAGTTCAGTATCTGGAAGGAGTCTGAGGACTCGGAGGTGGTGTAGAAGAAAAGCAAGAGGTCTTAGCTTCAAGACCAATCATTTAAGTATAAGCTGGAGTGGGTGAGGTTCAGTTAGTTAATGATCTCAACTTTAAAAAAAAAAAAAAATCTCCTCAGTGCTTTAAAAAAATACATGTTGAAACTTTTCAAAATAAAACATGTGGATGCCACATCACTTTACCATGCTGTAAACTCCAACTTAGAACAGGAGACTGCTCACCACAACCTCATCCTGTCTGTAGATTTAAGTGCCAAGACTTCTTAAGAAACAATTCTCATTGTTTTCTGTTTGGAATGAGAATTCTATATTTATATTTTTGCATTCGTATTACACTTGCAAATAGCTTTACTCTTTTTACAAAACAAAAATGAAGCCTTTTCTTGCTTATTTGTCTGTCAACAGGTGCACGCGCCAGTGTCTGCAGCTCATGTGTTTTGGCAGTCGCCTGCTGAAAACGAGGATCTCTTGTACAACAATCTGCATTCAGAGATCGTGAGTAAAGCTCTTTTCCATCTGTTTTTGTTGAGCACATTGGTCTAGCACAGTCAGGCTTTTAGGTGGGAAAAAGGATGAAGCAATTAAAAGAAACAGTGATGTAAATCCTTTCAGGACAATCTTACTCGTATATGTTTTGCCAAATAATGAGGAGGAATTATGAATTTCCTGAGGGCAAGAGATGAATTTCACCCAAATAAAACCTTCTTTTCCCTGGTTGATCATGCTGTAAAAGGCTATTTAAAGCGAATGATTGGTGGATTGTGGTGCTTTACCTTCTAACCCTCTCAGTGGTGCGGTCTTTTCATTGCTCACATTCAGGCAAAGCGCTGTCTTAGTGGGAATCCTCTGTTTTATGATATTGCAGTAGAGGCGCAACCAAGCGCACGCACAGAGATGGAGCGCATGTGTGTGTATGCGTGTGCCCTCTGCAGGTTTTGCTCACATCTGCAATTCTGCATTGATTCTTTGCCAGCGAACAGAGCTGATGCAGAGCTGTGGATTCTACGGGACGGCCAGGTGCACGTCCATCGCCACAACAGATGGAGGGGCTGTAGCAATGCTGCAGAGCAAAAACGCTCAAGTCAACTCTTGAAAAACCTTGCAGTCTTATCAAATGTAACTAGGCTTTAAATGCAGAAAAGTCAATTGCTCAACTATATTTTTTACAAATTGTTAAACATATTTTGATAAAAACAAAAAAATGAATGTTTGCAAACATCCAAACACATCCCAGTTCTTCAAGGTCAAAACTACCGAGTCATGGAACCACTCATCATAAGAGAGGCGTGTTTGATGGACCCATTCCAGCAGAAGGAAAATGAAACTTTTGTTGCAGTTCCCAGGAGTCAGCTGACAAGCAGAAACATTCACAATTACAAGTTCTCTGGGAGATCTGACATCATAAACTCATCCTCAGAACCAGCTGAAGGAATATAAAAAACTGAGCTGCATTCCCAGAGCAACACGGCTGCCTTCATGTGTGCATCTTATCATTTATTTGTGCTGCTTTGCGCATCACTTGAAGTTTTCGCGCATTCTCAATAAATCGAGAAGAAATCGGTTATGCAACTCTGAGTCAGAGCAGAGAGAAATGTGGAACAAAAAGATTCCAGTCAGTTTTGGAAGCAATAGGATGAATTAAATTCGAGAAAATTCCTTGTATTTAAACAGAATCAGGGCACCTGGAATATTAGTTATAGCTTGTTGCTTTACGTGTTCCTAATATGCAGAAGTAAATGTGTCATTTTCAGAGCCCAGACAATATGGCTTTTCAGGCCAACTAGAAGTGTTGAAATACCCAATTATAGCTAGTTTGACTTTTATGTGTGCAGCTTAATTTCTACTCAAGCCCTTATATCATACTTATTATGACAAAATATGGTTTTATTCTGACGATGAATATCTGCAGAATTACAATATTTGCTAAATTAATGGAAATCTGTCTAAAATTTTTACTGTCATCATGGGATGAACATAAGACTAGTAGCACACATCACCTGAGCTGCTTTAATGGGTATAATATAATATCAATTAAATTAGTTTAACAGGAAATGGCAAAGAATTAAAGTTAAGCATGATCAAAACTGAAATATTACTGCAAAAAAACTAAATCACCAAAAACGGTCACATTTAATCTGTCGACACAAAATGCCTCAAAGGAGAGATTGATCCTGATTTACTTTCTGTAAAGTTCTCTGTCTTTAAAAACGACACTAATCTAAAGATTAAAATCCAAAGGATTTAGATCTAGAATAAAGTGTACTTTTATGTTATTGTTCACGAAAAGATCTGTATAGTAGAATAATTAAATGCCCCATTTTTTTTTTTTGTATTTTCCATTATTTGGAGGTAAAGAAACTGTCATCAATTAACAAATTATGAGAGATTGTAAAAATATGTTCCCTGTTAGTAAAAAAGAAAGAAAAAAAATCCAAAATTTATTTTTTCTCAGCAAATAGTACATTTATTAAAGTACATTTATATGCTAAAAGTGAGGAAGTATACTTGTAGTTTACATTATATATATATATATATATTGTAAAGTTAAAATATTCTAATTGTGTGTATCCAGAATGGACACATTTGGTTCGCTAAAGTGAACCAGAATTCATTTTCCCCAATAATCCGTAACAAATATTCAATCTAACTTACACCAAAGTGGACCAACTGGTCCAGGACCTGGAATCACTCTTGGTCCAATCGTTCAGTTTGTTCCCAATCGCTCTGAGATTCTTCAGTCTGATTACAAAACGGAGCAAAATAACTCAACCAAAACTACCACTGCAGCCAGAAATCGTGATGTAAATGAAGTATATGAAGCAACAGGACAAATGTAAAACGATTGTCTATATCAAACAGTGAGAAATGGTCCTTACTTCTTAGAACGTTTCTTTTAACACTCCTAAAAATGCTTCCCACATGCTTTTCTGTGTCTTTACGTGGCACACACCTACCGCTGCTGTGACGTCATCCTAAAAGCCACATTGTAGTTACTTAACAGAATTCTCAAGAACGTAAAAACAATACCATAACACCACAATGATGGGACAAAGAAACTCATTGAAATGTGCTTGGATGAATTCAGGCTCATTAAAACAACTTTTAATGTGATACCCATCACTTTGCGCATTTTATCGTTAGGTTAAAACAAATGTCTGAATCTTCCCAGTCTTTTACATCACCACCATAAAAGCATGTCTGTCTCAGCTGCCACTGCCACTAATGTACACAGCACCTTACATAACCACATCTTTACATTTGAAGCATGAACACATTTGACATTTTCCTCTTGCTGGGTTTCACCATTAATGTGTTACTGCAAGACAAGAAAAGCTAGTGTCCCCCGCGCTGCATAAAACAATAGATGGGGAGAAAAATGTGTTTTGGAGAGGGGAAATGACCCACTGCTCAATCAGACAGATGATGTTGTCACCATTTGCAGGGGGGGAGAGACATTTGTTTTCCTGCAACTGGAAGTGTCTGGAAGGAACTGAAATGCTCTGGCAATTTAATTCTTGGCCTTTAATGATCTCTGGAATCTTGTCAGCAAGTGCTAATGTGAGGCATGAGCACAGTGGAGAAGAAAATGTCATTTACAGACACCTAATGTAAAAACGCATCAAGTGTAGTTAGATTCTACTTATAGATGGCCAAAAATACATTCAATAATGCACTTTTGTCAGGTTTAGAAAACACATAATTCACCTTAAATATCAGTCTGGACTATTGCAGTGTTGCAAAACCTTTGCTAATCAATGGATGGACTATCTTCTGTAATGATGAGGTAAAATGTCAGAGGTTTTTCTCAGTCCAATAAAAAATGTGTTTTTAACATGTTTCTGAGGCATATATTAGTAAAATTACACTCAAAATTGTATTTCTCAGTATTTCTTCAAATCGTAGGGAATCAGGAGCAGACAAAAAAATGACCTAAAAAGCTTGTAGGTGTAACATAGAGTCCTCTTCATCAAGCGCCATATGAAGCTCCATCTTGATGCATCCGCTTGCAGACAAATACATCCATGAACGTCTTTGTTTTCCTTGTCCCAGCTGGCAACTGGCTCAAAACTGTACAGCTGAATAGTTTCAACATTCCTTGACATTTTTGTTGGACCAGTAATTTGTTGGGGGTTGTGAGGGACTGTAAGCAAGAGTGCCTAGACAGATGGATGACAGGAAGTGGGGACGTGGCTTTTTGTGTCAACAGTCCCGCCCACAACTCGGTGGCAAATTTCTGCCACTCTGCAGAAACTATGTCCTAGAAATCGATACAGATTTTAAAATTTTGCCTAAAAATGGCTTAATCATACTTAAAAAGACCACTTTGAAAGCTTTGAAAATAGAAAGGAAGATATTTAGAGTTGGGCTTCAATGCTAAGAAACAGATTTATGGTTCTGATTTTTTACAATAATCCTGTAAAGGGTGCATTGTTTTGTTTTGGTTTGGTTTTTTTCTGCTATTGCCACATTATTGCCTTGGGAGCAGTTAAATAGTTGCCTAAAAAATCCCAGAAGTCTATACTTTATACCTCAGAGATGTTTGTTATTCTGTCAGGCTGAGCTCTGGTTGCAGGAGTGCAGTGCTTTCTCTTTTATATTGACTCCAGATCTGTTCAGGCTTTTTATAGACAGTTTGATTCAGACGATTTCATCAAAGAGCAGACTAGTTTTCCTGGTGGGAAGTATTGACTGGATCAGACACTTTTTCCACCTCTGGTTGCTCATTCTTATCTCAGCAAAGAGAACCTTATGAAGCTTCTTTGCTGTCCTGTCTGCTCTCTCCTTCCTGTGTGACACCATTTCTA